>NW_021836371.1:0-7500 GCF_006345805.1 Octopus sinensis
TGAAATTTGAGGGGAGTGTTTCACTGGTACTTAATTTATCGACCTCAAAAGGATGAAAGGCAAAGTCGACCCCAGCGGAATTTGAACTCAGAACGTAAAGACGGACGAAATGCCACTAAGCATTTTGCCCGGCGTGGTAACGATTCTACGAGCTCACTGCCTTTAAAATGACCTTAATATCAAACTGCATATTGCATCTTGTCAACCAAGTACCATTTCTAACATATTTATGCTACCCTTACAAGTCTCACTACCTCGAAGAACAGGTTCGCCAGTTTGCGTTTCTGGAAGTTTCTGCATGTTATTGCCATTAGTGATTGCAGTAAACAGACTTCCGAGAGAGTGTTTTTGTTTGCTAATGTGTACATCAGAACCTGAAACAATTAACGAAAGGATGGTATATATTGCCAAGTAGATATTTATAAGCTTTACTTGCTCGCGAGTGATGGCTGGCTGTAGATGTAAATACAAAATGAGTCAGTTACTTGAGAACAAAATTTTAATTGTAAGGTATACTAGCCATCTCAATATGGCTAACCACTAAGGGTGGGTGTTACTGTAGCTTACATCTCGTTCAGAGATTTATTATTGCTTGCAGACAGTTTTTCGAAATCAGTGGCGAAAAGTTACTGGAAAAACGATATTTAAGGATTTGCAAACGGTCTCCCTTCATCGAAAACCGGTGATTGCGGTACGCTGAAGACAGGCAAATACCTAGAAACTGCAGTCCGTGCGTATCACTTAGGTTGACGAGAGAGGGATGACCTCCCTTTGCAAATACCATAAGGGCACAGAACGTGTGCCTAAAGCCAGCTGGAGACGATGATCTCCTGGGGCTACAAGCTACAGTAACACCCACCCTTAGTGGTTAGCCATATTGAGATGGCTAGTATACCTTACATTAAAATTTTAATTACCGGCTGGAAAAGACGTTTTCCTGGGGTTAAAATGTAGTAATATAGTTCTTTATAGAACAATCATGTTATTGTGGGGAGAAAAAAACCTTACCATCTAGAATTGTTACTACTTATATCACATTTAGAGATTTTAGAATAAGCTATTTTGCTCGTTATGGGATCAGCGACTGTCTGCCGCTTATCTGTTTATATATTGTGAGTAGGGACGATTGACTGCCATTTCTAGCAGGCAGGTGTCCAGTACCGATGAAGGTAAAGATCCAGAAAGCATGGTCAACTGGTCTTGCCAAGCTGGAGGGAAGTGATTCGCTCCCTTACAATATATGACAGGTTGTGTGTCATTAACTAGCTGGAAAAAAACGTTTACCTGGGGATAAAATGTAGTAACATAGCTAATCATAGAACAGTCACCTTAGAGTGACAAACAAATGTTAGCGTCTAGTATTGTTACTACTTGCTACTTTGCTCGTTAAAACAATAATAATCATTAGAAAAACCAATAGCCGTAGCCGTCAGCTGGTAACTTTTTCCGTCTTATAGGGGTAAAATACCCGATCTTTTCGCTACTTTCATAGCTTCTACTGCGTTCGGAATTTACTTTCGAACTTGACTGAAAAAGGGAGATTTTTGCCCACTTAGCTGTACCTACAGTCTCAGTCGACTAATTAATTATCCTTACAGAATTACTATCGTCATCGTCGTCGCCGTCGTCACCGTCATCATCATCACCACCATCATCATCATCATCATAATCGCCGTTGTGTCACTGTCACCATTATCACGTCACCGTCACCACCGCCATCATCATCATCATCATCATCATCATCATCATCATCATCATCATCATTATTATCATCATCATTATCATCATACTCACGAACATTGCCATAATCATCATCATCATCCATTCTTCTTCCTTCCCTGCCTCTTCACCACCAGCAGCATCACCAGCAGCATCACTATCATCATCATCATCATCATCATCATCATCATCATCATCATCATCATTATCATCATCATCATCATTGTCCTCTTCGTGGTCATCGCCGTAATCACTGCCAACATCTCTGCAGCTCCCTGCCTCTCACCCCTTAACAACACCCCACCTCATTTTGATGTCCTTCCACCCTACCCACCCACACCTTCTGTACTTCCATTGAGTCGTTACTCACCCCTCACACACAGGAACATCCCAATCACATTCCTTCCTCATCACACACACACCACACACAGAACGCATACATACACATACACATACTTGGCAAACATCACCCCACGCCTTTACATCATGTAAATCCTGAGACACCCCCACCACTACCACCACAACTCTCTCTCACCACCACTACCACCTCCACCTTCCTTCCAACACCCACCCACCCATCAAGCCAAGAATTTACCTAAAACTAATTCTTGTCCTCAAATGTTTCTGCATAATTCATAAGCTCAGTCATTTTTTATGGGCGTAGAAGTGGCTTTGTGGTAAGTAGTTTGCTAACCAGTCACGTGGTTTTGGGTTCAGTCCCACTGCGTGGCACCTTGGACAGGTGTCTTCTACTATAGCCTCGGACCGACCAAAGCCTTGTGAGTGGATTGGGTAGACGGAAACTGAAAGAAACATGTCGTATATATGTATATATATGTGTGTGTGTGTTTGTATGTTTCTGTTTGTCCCCATCAGCATCGCTTGACAACCGATGCTGGTGTGTTTACGTCCTCCGTAACATAGCGGTTCGGCAAAAGAGACCGATAGAATAAGTACCAGGCTTACAAAGAATAAGTCCTGGGGTCGATTTGCTCGACTAAAGGTGGTGCTCGAGCATGGCCACAGTCAAATGACTGAAACAAGTAAAAGAGTATAACTGTTGTCTTCGTTGTTGTTGTTGTTATTGCTGTTCTTACTGTTGTCCTTGTTCTTGTTCATGTTGTTGCTGCTGTTGCTGTTGAGCGAAGCGGTCTTCGTCCCAGAGCTCGCAAGATCGCGCCTCTATAGTGGTAGAAGTCCGAAACGTGGTCCTTTGCTATTCGTAAGACCCGCAGAATAGAAAGCAGGTCAACCTCCGACACCGAGAGCATCGACGGATTAATGAATGCGCATCCAGGCTCAGCGGTTGCGTAGGAAGTCGGGGACAAGAAACAGGAAGAAAGAGTGAGAGAAAGTTGGAGTGAAATAGTACAACAGGGGTCGCCACCCCCCTGCCGGAGCAGCAACGGCGGCGGCGGCGGCAGTGGTAGTGGCGGCGGCAGCAGTGATGGTGGCGACGTTGGCGGTGATAGTGGTTTAACACGCCGCCCTCAGCCCTGATCCAGCAGACCTGTAACCAAAAGCGATCCGACCGAGACCATCCCATCTTTCAGTCGGACACAATATATCTAAGACTACATTCACTGAGAGTATCGTGTTACCTACCCTTCCGTCGTTTTTAATATGATAAGGTACGAAGTGAGGGAAACCTGGCTGTTATTTCTTGCTTAGCGATTTCCTGTATGATTTCCTGTTCTTTTTTGTAATTGCCATTAATGTTGTTTAAATCTGGGTCAAAAGTGAGGGAGCCAACTTGCATTCGAAAGCCTTCCAGACGTGCCCATCTTATATGAGCGGCATCTTATTATATGACACGGCATCGTTGGACATCGCGTCTCGTTTTCAAGACAGCTGAGTGTGAAAAAATTTCGTTGCTATTTCTAGCAGAAGCGATGGTGATGATGATGATGATGATGATGAGGAGGAGGAGGAGGAGAGAGGAGGAGAAAGAGGAGGAAGGTGTTTCGGGGAGGAGATGGGGAGGGGAACGAAGGCGTCGGCGGCGGCGGCGGTGGTGGTCGTCGTCGTCGTTGTCGTCGTGATGGTCGTGGTGGTGGTGGTGATGACGACGACGGCGATGATCGTGATCATGATCCTGATGTTGCTCATAATGAACATGATGACGATGATGATGATGATGATGATGATGACGATAGTAAAGACGATTATGATGACGGTGATAGTGATGACGACGGTGATGGTGATGATGATGATAATGACGAGGAAGTCCATGTCACCATGATGATGATGATGATGATGGCGGTAACAGTGATAGTGATAAACAAGCAGTGGCTCCCTCACCGGTCCGTTGTTGTTGTTGTTGCTGTTACTATTGTTGTTGTTGTTATTGTTGTTTTTTGTTGTTGTTGCTGTTGTTGTTTGACCATATTGTCATCATTAACCAATTCAGTTGGTTTGTTGTTAACGATTGGCGTGAGAAGCTGATGGGGTTGTGGAAGAGGAAGGGTGGGAGAATGTTATTGGCAGGGGGGAGGGGGGGCATGAGCTGGCGGGGGGAGGGGAAGTGGGGGGAGATTGGCAGACAAAAGACGAAGTGTTCGGTTAAGGAGTTATATGTGGTGGTGGTGGTGGTGGCAGTGGTGGTGGTGGTGGTGGTGGTGGTGGTGGTGGTGGTGGTGGTGGCAGTGGTGGTGGTGGTGGCGGTGGTGGTGGTGGTGGTGGTGGCGGTGGTGGTGGTGGTTTTGGTGGCGTTTGGGCGTTAAAGGAAGTGATGTGATGGGTAGACGACGGTTGAAAAGCAGCAGGAGATAAGAAGCAATATAGGAAGATAACGGATGAGACCGACAGAAGCGAAAACAAGAGAGGATGGGAGAGGGTGGAGCGGGGGTGAGGGTGAGGGGTAAAAAGGAGAAGAAGAGAGAGAGGCGGAGGGAGTGTGTGTGTGTTGTGTATGTGTATTGTGTGTGTGTGTGTGTGTTGTGTGTGTGTGTGTGTGATTGCAGAGAGGGTGAAAGAACGGCTAGAGGAGAAGAAAAAGAAGATAAAAAGAAGATAAAGAAGAAGAAGAAGAAGAACAACAACAACAACAACAACAACAATAACAGCAGCAATAAAATCATGAACAAGAAACTGATGTTGCTACTGCTGCTGATCATGATGATGATGGTGGTAGTGGTGTTGTTGTTGTTGTTGTTGGTGGTGGTGGTGTTAGGGATGACAATGATATAGAAGAGGAGGAAGAATGGAGAAAGGAAAAAGAAAATGATGTTGATGATGAGATGATGATGATGATGGTGCTGGTGATTGTGGTAACGAGATAGAAGAGATTGGAGCAATTGGAACAATATTGAAGACAAATAGAATTAAAAAACTATATTAAAAAAATGTAAATTATGATTAAGTTAAATAAGAAAATTAAAAGGAAGAACGAACAGGAGACGAAGACGAAAAAGAGCGGCGAAATGACAAGAGTGGGAGGAAGTGGAGAGACTCGGCTGGAGAGATATGAAGCAGAGATTAGGGGAGAGGAAGTAAAGGATAGGTTGGGAGGAGGAGGAAGAGGGAAGTGGGAGTATGGGAAAGAGAGAGAGAGGGAGAGAAGGGATATGCAGTGAGAGAAAGGATATAGAGTGGGAGGAAATGGAGAGACTCGGCTGGAGAGATATAAAGCAGAGATTAGGGGAGAGGAAGTAAAGGATAGGTTGAGAGGAGGAGGAGGGAAGTGGGAGTATGGGAGAGAGAGAGGGAGAGAAGGGATATGGAGAGAGAGAAAGTATATAGAGAGAGGGAGGGAGGGGAGAGAGGAGGAGAAGGGATGTGGATGAGGAGTTGAAAGAGAAGGACAGCGAAGAGAAAGGAAAGGAAGATGTGATAGAATTCAGAAGGGAGATAATGAGAGAAATGTGGTGAGAGAGGAAGAGGGACTAGTTGTGTAATGTGGAGAGAGAGAGAAAGAGAGAGAGAGAGAGAGAAAGAGAGAGAGAGAGAGAGAAAGAGAGAGGCAGGTGAACGGGAAAGAGATAGAAAAAATCAACCGGACAGAGAGAATGAAGTGTGTACGAAAGAGGGAGAGGGAGAGAGAGAGAAGCTAAAAAGGAAAGGCATGATAATTAAATGAGAGATAGTGAGAGAGAGAGAGAGAAAATAGTAGAAGAAAAGAAAAGTAGAAGGGAGAAGGGTAGAGACAAAGAGAGAAAGAAGTAGAGAAAGTGTTATTGGTGTTGCTAACTGCTAATAACAAAAAAAAAACAAGTAAGAATTGAATAAAAACTAAACTCTCCGTTTATTTCCGGCAAAATGGAGGCGATCGCTTCCGTTTTCATTAAGTCTTGATCTTTTCTTTCTTTTTATTTCATTTTTGCCCTTACTGTTCGGCCATTTATATGTGGGGAAAACGAACGGTGGAAGCATGGCAAAGCAAAAGATGGGAATTATAAGTATAATTGGTCGGTTTTGCTTGAAAAATTATCGGCGAGATAAGCTTGATATAATAACAAAACGAGAAAAAAGGTAGAAAAAAAGGGAAAAAAACACAGGAACGAACGTCTTCGATGTTTAGCAGACGATCGCCTGTTATCTGTGATGGCTGTGTTGTTGATATATACCGCTCTCCTGCACCTCAGCGGACACTTTTGTTGTCGGCGTGTTTGTGTGTGTGTGTGTGTGTGTGTGTGTGTGTGTGTGTGTGTGTGTGTGTGTGTGTGTGTGTGTGTGTGTGTGTGTGTGTGTGTGTGTGTGTGTGTGTGTGTGTGTGTGTGTGTGTGTGTGTGTGAATGTCTGATGTGGTCAATATATGTGTCCCATGTCCGATATTATATGTTTGCACCTGATGGTATGTCTGTTTGTGTGTGTTTATGTGTGTTTGTCTGACATGTGTGTATGTATATGTGACACGTATGTTGTGAGCGTATGTTTCTGATGTGGTGAATATATGTGTGTGCGATATGATGATGTGTATATGCCTCTATGTGTGTGTGGGTGTGTGTGTGTGTGTGCGACGAGTGCATATGTTTTTGATATATGTGTATGTGACGAATGTGTGTATATGTAATGTATTTGTATGTATGTGTTACGTATGTTGTGTATGTGTGAGATGTGTATGATAATCTGTCTCAGAGAGATGTATGATTACTACGTGTTCGTATGAGTGTGTGTCAGACGTGTGTGTGAGTGTATCACTGACGCATGTGTATGCATGTGTGTGTGTGTGTATGAAGTGATATGTAGTGTAATGTGGTGTGTGTGTGTACGTATGCGTGTTTCCGTGTGCGTGTGCGTGTGTGTGGTATAGTTGTAATGTGAATATGTGCGTATGCGTTAGGGTATATGAGCTTGTACGAGTGCTAGTGTGTGAGTATGTGTATAAAGAACATGGGGAGTGTATATATTACGGTGTGTATATGGCGTATGTATTTGGCATATAAGGAAAAGACAATAACTACGTATTCTCCCCCTCTTACACTGCCAACACCATCGCTATCATCATTAGCATCACTACCACCACAACCACCACCACCACCACAACCATTACCACCACCACAACCATTACCACCAACGCCATCACCCTCACTACTACCACCGCCGTCACCAGCCCTACCCTCAAAAACGGCACTTCTCCCTACAATTCCTACCCCTTCGGTGACCGTCTGAAGAATTTGGCGGCGTAGCTAGACTGGAAGGTGTCTTTGTAGGTGGTTGGCGAGGAAAGAAATCAAGAATTCAGTCTGGAAGTGTTGATCTTACCGATAGAGTAAAATAATGGTCGATAAAGTCCCCGGATGTGGTTGGGGGCCAGTGAATGTGTAATAGCGGAAGGTGAGA
>NW_021836371.1:12500-15000 GCF_006345805.1 Octopus sinensis
CCACCTCAATCCTGTTCGAGTAGACTTATGATCAAAGACATTCCAGCTATGACGAACACCACTCCAATTTCTTGCTTTATGTCCTGCCTGGGAGCTCAGGAAGACGTTCAATGTGCTTTTTTCTCAGATGTTGGATGTGTGTAATTTGCCGGATATTAGGAAAGATGCAGTTGGGGAAAACTTTTGTATGGTAGTTTGATCTGACGGAAATAGTAACCAAATCTCCCTCAAATTACTCCCTATTATTTCATGTGTGTATATATGTATGTACTAGCAGGTAAGCCCGGTTTCACCTGGTCTGTTTCGATGATATGGCTGTGATCGTTTTCGGTTAGCCATATCTGAATGAAAATTAAGTTTAGACCTGTACATGGTAGCTAGACCTGGTAGAAATAGCAGCCAAATCTCCCTCAAAACACCCTACTGTCTTAATCCGACAATTCTGCCTATTATGTAGTTTCAATGAGAAACTAACTAAATATTAAGATTATTAACCCCTCAAAGAGGTGAAAGAAGCGAGACAACATGACGAACTGTCATCCTGTACTCCCCTTGTTGCTAGCGAAATGGTATATGCCGGCTGTTGCTAGCGAAATGGTATATGCCGGTTGTTTTAATGGCAGAACAAACAGGGGAATTCCATTAGAAAACGTTTTAATCAATTTTCTCGGTAAGTATGGGGGCTAGAAAAAAATACAAACTGCATTCCAATCTATGCGCCCATCTCCACATGTGTATCATTTTTCACGCGAATCCACCCAGCCGTTTGGCTGTGAACCTCAAGACAAGAAAGAATACAACGATCGCCCATGTCCAATTTATATTATAGATGAGGCAATTGGAGAGAGCGCTCCTACATAGTAGCTAGACCTGATAAAGATAGCTGCCAAATCACCCTCAGATTGCTCCTGACTGTTATATGCATGTATATGTGTTTCAGACAAGCAGTGAAGCGAACCTTTCATGGCAGCTAGATCTAATAGAAATAATAGCCAAATCTCCCTCAAAACATCCTACTGTTTGCATATATGTATGAGCCAACACGACAGAGACCTTTATATAGTAGCTAGATTTGTTAGAAATGGCAACCAAATTTCCCTCAAACCACACTACAGTCTTGTGTCAAATTTCATCAAAATCGGTGAATTCTGTAAAAGTTACAGCATAAAATATTAATCCTATGGGTAATAGCATTCAAATCGTCTATTGATTTCTTAAAATCACCCGCTTACGCGCAATTATTGATTTTTGTCAACTCTTCATGCTGGCATCAACTAATGGACATAAACTGTAATCACGTATAAAATCACGTACAAAATCGATAAAAAAATGTCTCTGAGGAAATGCTTATTTGCAGTTGTGCCTTTTTCAAGCCCTTTTGAATTAAATAAACACCTTTACTATTTCCCTCACCGCAAAATTCCCCTACATCTCAAATTTCATTAAAATCGGATAAAAGTATAAAAGTTATGGCTAAAAATATAATCCCTATGGGTATTTGCACGCAAAGAGCCTATTGATTTTATAAAACCACTGCTCAGGCGCAATTATCGATTTTTGTCAACGCCATATACTGGCATCAACTCACAGCCATGAGCTTCGTTCACTCATTGATTTTCACCAAAATCGGAGAAAAACTACAAAAGCTACAGGAAAAATAACAACGTTATGGGAATTTCCATTCAAACGCCCAAATGAGCTCACAAAAATCTATGCCAAGTGAGCATTATCGAGTTTTCGAAAAATTCCGGCCTTAATTGAACTTTAGGGCATGTGATCTACCGATGTGCCAAAAATGATTAAAATCGGTGGACAGAGTGGGAGGAGTAACCCCTAACACATACACAGACACCATTATACATCTATGTATATAAAAGTATGTATGTATGTATGTATGTATGATGTATGTATGTATGTATGTATGTATATATGTATGTATGCATGTATGAGTCAACAAAGAAGACTGCCATGTGAGAGCTATTAGAAACATCAGTCAAATCTCGCTCAAATCACACCCAACTATTTTATGTATGCATGGTCCAATGAGAGAGCGCTCTACATAGTAGCTAGACATACTAAAAAGAGCTGTCAATTCCTCCTCGGAACGCTCTTGCCTGTCATATGTATGCATATATGCTTGAGAGAAACAGCGAAGATCTTTCATGGCAGCTAGACCTTGTAGAAATAGTAGCCAAATCTCTCTCAAAACACCCTGCTGCTTTATGTATGCATATATGTTTGGGTGAGCCAACGAAAGAAACCGCTACGTGGTGGCTAGACATGATAAAATAGCAGCCAAATCTCCCTCATATCACACCCGATTGACTAATGTATTTATACATGTTTCTGAGAACCAATGAAGAAGACCTCTCCGTGGTAGCTAAACCTAAAAGAAATAGCAACGAAACTCTTCTCAAATCATAATATACTGTCAAAGGGGGGACATGGTGGATTGTATTGTCAAGGGGGACTGTAACCCTTTGTATCTAAAACAGTAACT
>NW_021836371.1:20000-24339 GCF_006345805.1 Octopus sinensis
TATACTTCACGTTTCCACGTAACCAAACGATATTTCCCACATAACCAAAGCATAAATAAAGCCATTTTATGCGATGTATTAACAATTGTAATCCTGTGTTGCGAGCATGCGCATTTTTCTTATCATTTACTTATTTCAGTCGTTACACTGGCACCATGTTGAGCAGAGCATTGTAGGGTATTAGCCAAAAGAATCGACCCCCCCCCCGCTCCCAGTACTTTTCAGGTATTTAAAGCCTGGTACTTATTGTATCGGTTTCTTATGCCGAGCCGCTAAGCTATGGAGTCGTAAACAAACCGTCTTTTGTCAAAGACACACACATACACACTCACGCATACATATATGCAGACATACATATGGAGGCACATGGCCTAGTGGTTAGAGTAGTGGACTCGCGGTCGAGTGATAGCGGGTTCGAATCTCAGACCGAGCGATGTGTGTGTTTATGAGCGAAAACACCTAAGCTCCACGTGGCTCCGGCAGAAGGCAATGGCGAACTTCTGCTGATTTTTTTCGCCACAACTTTCTCTGTCTTTCCCCCTGCATCTTGCAACTCACCTGCGACGAACCGGTATCCCGTCCAGGTGGGGAACCTATCCGCCAAGGAAACCGGGAAACCGGCCATTATGAGCCAGGCATGGCTCGAGAAGGAACAAACAACAAACAACATACATACATATATACATATTTATTATTTTATTCTTCTACTTGTTTCAGTCATTTGACTGCGGTCATGCTGGAGCACCGCCTTTACTCGAGCAAATCGACCCCAGGACTTATTCATCGTAAACCTAGTACATAATCTATAGGTCTCTTTTGCCGAATCCCTAGGTTTCGGGGACGTAAACACACCAACGTCGGTCGTCAAGCAATGGTGAGGGGGACAAACACAGACACACACATAAACATATACATATATTCGACGGGATTCTTTCAGTTTCCGTCGACCAAATCTACTCACAAGGCCTTGGTCACCCAAGGCTATATTAGAAGGCACTTGCCCAAGATGCCATGCAGTGGAACTGAACCCGAAACTAGCTTCTTACCACACAACTGTGCATATATATATATATATATATATATAATATATATATTATATCAAGAGAGAGATGGGTAGATAGATAGATAGATAGATAGATACATACATACATACATACATACATACATACACGCACATAAACATACAGACTTATACATATATAACCCTAGATAGCTGCTAGATAGATAGATAGACAGACAGACAGACAGACAGACAGACAGACAATCAGACAGATAGATAGATAGATAGATAGATAGATAGATAGATAGATAGATAGATAGATAGATAGATAGATAGATAGATAGATAGATAGATAGATAGATAGATATGCAAAAACGGGAATTGAAAGGGAGAGATAGAGCAAGTCACAAGGAGGGGATAAAGAGAAACAGAATAGGGAGCTGGTAGGGAATGTTTAAGGGAGTGAAGTGTAAACTAATTTATCCTCGATCGTTTGTGTTATGAGTTTACCCTGTAAATATATTACTGTTTCGTTAATCAATTCCACCAATAGAAACACTAGTCTTTAATCAAAAAATACTTCCATTCCACCCTGATGCTCCACTTGACGCAGCCACGATTCAGTGGGAAAGCCTCCACTAGGTTGCTCAACACACTAGAAATAGCAGCCATATATATATATATTTGTTTATTACCCACAAGGGGCTAAACACAGAGAGGACAGACAAGGACAGACAAACGGATTAAGTCGATTACGTCGACCCCAGTGCGTAACTGGTACTTAATTTATTGACCCCGAAAGGATGAAAGGCAAGTCGACCGCGGCGGAATTTGAACCCAGATTATAACGGCAGACGAAATACGGCTAAGCATTTCGCCCGGCGTGCGAACGTTTCTGCCAGCTCGCCGCCTTTTTAACGGATTAAGTCGATTATATCGACCCCAGTGCGTAACTGGTACTTAATTTATCAACCCCGAAAGTATGAAAGGCAAAGTCGACCTCGGCGGAATTTGAACCCAGAACGCAGTGGCAGACGAAATACGGCTACGCATTTCGCCCGGCGTGCTAACGGTTCTGCCAGCTCACCGCCTTTATCTGAAACGAAACACTACTGGCTTTAAAATAAGCTATATAGGTTATCATCTTCACCATAAAAGGCTTATGAATACACAAGAAATTGAGGCTAGTAAAACTGCAATATTATAGCAATCGTTCTCTACAGGGTAGAAACTCAGATAATGTTCAGGTATCGAGATGAAATACAAGCCTTTGAAATGTGGATTTTTTTTTCACATAGTGCCATTTAAGGAAGAATTAGAAACGACAACTTATAGAGTTTATACACTTAGTATGATAGACAGAGGGTGATTTTAATTAAATGCTTTTACTGTTGCGCCCACAGAATTTTATACAGCCTGATGAGCTTCACGCAATATCAGTGAATGTACCATCCACTGTTTTGTGTGTGAATGTGTGTGTGTGTCAAACGGGAGCAGGGCATTGACAAGTCCTTGGTTAAATTAAATACGTCTGTCGTACTCATGCACCTCATCTGCAACGATGTTTGTTTCGCTTCGCTGTATATTGTATTTTTAACACTACATGTCTATGAGGAGATTTTCTCTCAGACAAATTCACAGCATCATGCCTTTCAATTGTAGTATATCTTGGGCTGTTTTAAAATACAATGTTTCTTTTTCCGTCACTATGGTTAATAGGGCGGTGATAGAATCGTTAGCACGGCGGACAGAATTCTTTCCGTTATTTTCTCTGGTTATTTACGTTCTTTGTTCAAATTCGCCAAGGTCGACTTTGCCTTTCATCCTTTCGGAGTCAAGTACTGTATTTTTGTAATTAACGTGTCCCTTCCTCTGAAACATTATTAGCCTTGAACTTTGCAACGGATCGTCGTCCCATTCAAGGGCAGTATTGTGATATCAGTTACTTACACTCCATGAAAATAGGGTAACCAGCCTTATGAGTTCTGACGTACTAGAATTTTTTTTTAAATTCTCCATGATTGAAAAAGAAATAATTTTATCAATCACAGTAGAAAGTTCTTAATTGAGGATTTTACATTCAACGAGAAAGGAAGAATAAACCAGATGATGCTACGAAGTCTCTTCTTTTTACAAGATGGTGACCGAATGAGGTGTGTAAGTAACCTTATGCTTGAATCCAACAGATTCTAGTAATATATTATAGTAATATATTATAGCTCTGTCGCATATCACCTTATTCGATAACAATATTTTTTTTTCACCTTTTACTTGTTTCAGTTATTAAACCATGGGCATGATTTGGCATCGCCTTAAACGATTAAACGAACAAATCGACACCAGAATTTCTTAAAGTCTTGTACTAATCGAATCTCTTTTGCCGAATCGCTAAGTTATGGAGATATACAGAAATTTACACAGGTTAACCAAACGATAAAGGGACACACACAAACACGCGCGCGCACACACACACATGTGTATAGTAATAACAATAATAACAATAAATACCGAACACATATGTGTGTGTGTGTGTGTGTGTGTGTGTGTGTGTGTGTGTGTGTATGATGATTTTAAAGAAATATATAAGCCTGGCGGTTATATATATGTATGTATATATCTATGTATGTAGTATGCATATATGTGTGTATATACAAAAATATATGTATACAGGCGTAGAAGTGGCTTGCTAACCAACCACATGGTTCTGAGTTCAGTCCCACTGCGAGGCACCTTAGGCAAAGTGTCTTCTACTTAACCTCGGGCCGACCAAAGCCTGGTGAGTAGATTTGGTAGATGGAGTCTGAAAGAAGCCCGTTGTATATGAGTATATGTATATATATTATATATATATATATATATATATATATATATATATATAAATATATAACATATATATATGTATGTGTATGTGTGTGTGTGTGTCTGTTTTGTGTCTGTGTTTGTCCCCCAACATCGCTTGACAACCGATGCTGGTGTGTTTAAGTCCCCGTAACTTAGCAGTTCGGCAAAAAGAGACTGATAGAATAAGTACTAGGCTTATAAAGAATAAGTCCTGGGGTCGATCTGCCCTGACTAAAGGCGGTGCTCCAGCATGGCCACAGTCAAATGACTGTAACATGAGTGCCCGTATGTCCCTATTCACATGGATGTTTGTACTCCTATAACTTTATGCCGATATATTTAACCCTCTGTATTACTAATGACAGCTTTTCTCAAGCAGTGTCGACCGAGGGCTAAACAACAAAAACAAAAACAATGGTAAGCATCGAAGAGGCTCATGATTTGCTAGAAATAGCAACCAACCACCATCGAATAACACACACTACTCTCTTGAAACAG
>NW_021836372.1:0-20000 GCF_006345805.1 Octopus sinensis
GGAGAGACACTGAGAGAGAAACTATTTTTACGTATATCTTTAACAGCAAAAACATACATTTGAAGCGGTGAGAGGTCGAAAGCCGTTTCCGTCACACATCCGCCCGATAATACTTTTGTGGTCAAATCGTTTTAACTGAAGCACTAATCACATGTCATCGGTGAAACGTTTATTTACGATGGAACTAGTATATTTAATTTCAAAACCGTAAAATCATCGTGTCTCTTGAATACGGTTTCTTTTGTACGAGTGGCCATTCCGTCAGGACCAATCTCCATTGAAATACGGAGCTAGTCTTATGAATTCCAGTTTATGAATTATCAAAGCAAACCAAATCATGAAGAATTCGGTGTGAAATGCCACATCCAATCCCAGCCCCCTCTCCCATCCCGCCATCCCATCGATTCCATCGATATTAGCATATGGTAAATTAATCAACTCACTTCTAGATTATTCGCCAGAGAACTAGCAATGCGCGCTGGTATACACTTTCGTTGACGGCTGGCGTTCAGGATATATATAAAGGATATATATATATGGTTGTATGTGTGTGTACGTGTGTGTGTGTGTGTGTATGCAAGTGTATGTGTGTGCGCTTGCGTATGTAAACCTATATACATACACATATATACATAATATGCACCGTATATATATATAGATAATATATATATATATATATATATAATACACATTCACAAGAGCACACGCACAAACATACGCATAGAGACACATATGTATGTGTGTGTGTCTATATATATATATATATATATATATATGCACACATGCACACACACATACGCACGTACGCACACACAGAGATGAGTATATCTGTGCAAACATGCGCATACACATATGCACAGCCACACATACCATACGTAAGCAAGAACACAACCCTCCATATATATATATATATGCATGTGTGTGTGTGTGTGTGTGTGTGTGCGTGTGTGTGTGTGTGTGTGTGGTGTGTGTGTGTGTGTATCGATTGATTTATATATCAATTGATAATGAACTTTTGCGCCGCCCGAAAAGATCATGACCGTACGTGGAAAGTCAGAACAGGTAGCCATGGCGCAATCCGACGTATTTCATGAGCAAATTATTTCATTAAATCTAATACAGCGTAACCTCCTTCGCGTGTATGTTGTGTCATATATATATATATATATATGTATGTATATATATTATTATATATATAATTATATGATAATATATATATATATATAATATATATATAGTATATATATATATATATATATATATATATATATGTATATATGTGTATATATATACATATATATATATATATATATATATGTATATATGTGTATATATATATATATATAATATATATATTATATATATATATATATATTCTTTTATTCTTTTAATTTTGTTTCAGCCATTTGACTGCGGCTATGCAGGAACACCACCTTTAGTCGAGCAATCGACCCCACGATTTATTCTTCGTAAGCCTAGTACTTATTCTATCGGTGTCTTTTGCCGAACCGCTAAGTTACGGGGACATTAACACACCAGCATCAGTTATCAAGTGATGTTGGGGGTGGGGACAAACACAGATACACAAACACACACACACACACATATACAGATATACGACGGGCTTCTTTCAGTTTCTGTCTATCAAATCCACTCACAAGGCTTTGGTCGACCCGAGGCTATAGTAGAAGACACTTGCCCAAGGTGCCACGCTGTGGGACTGAAGCCGGAAACATGTGGTTGGTAAGCAAGCTACTTACCACACAATCACTCTTGCGCCTACATACAATATAATATATATATATATATATAGTGTGTGTGTGTGTGTGTGTATAAATATATATATACATATATACTTACTTACATACATGGATATATATATATATATATATATATATATATATATATATATATATATATATATATATATAATAAACCTTAGAGCGAGTTATAAACAGTAGCTGCAACACATCGTGACGTATATTTGCCATTTAAATATGGCTAACCCCTAAGGGTGGATGCTACTGTAGTTTGCAGCCCCAGGAGGACACCTCATCTAGCTGGCTATAGACACACTATCTGTGCCATATCAGTATTTGCAAAGGGAAGCCATCCTTCCCGTCTCCAACTTATGATACACACGGACTCGAGTTTCTGGGTATTGACCCGTCATCGGCGTGTGACAACTACAGTTGTCGATGAAAAGTAGATTCCCTTCACAAATACATATACTTTTTCCATATATATATATATATGTGTGTGTGGAGGCGCAATGGCCTAGTGGTTAGGGCAGCGGACTCGCGGTCGTAGGATCGTGGTTTCGATACCCAGACTGGGCGCTGTGAGTGTTTACTGAACGAAAACACCTAAAAAACTCCACGATGCTCCGGCACGGGGGGGGGGGGGGGTGATCCCTGCTGTACTCTTTTACCACTCTTTCTCTCACTCTTCTGTTGGCCTGCTCGCTTAGCCAGCGGGGTGGCGTCATGCGAACACATTGTGACCAGAGATGTGTAGCAACATCTGATGGTCTGGTCGGTCACGTGATCACGTGATATAATATATATATATGTATACGTGTATATTTGTCTGTGTGTGTGTGTGTGTGTGGTGTACATACATACGCACATGTGGCTTCGGATAGAAATTGTGTTTGGTAGAATTTGATTATTTTCGATAAGTCGGAGCGCCCCAATCTTCTTGTCCATTCATCGAACATTGAATCTCTCTCGGGTGGCCTTTAAATCGTTGATGAAACCCAATCAGTATAGACGGTGATTTAACGTGAAATATTAAAGTTGTGGTTTTGATAAAATATAAACGAAGAAGACGGCGTCATCTGAGTTATTATTCCCGCTTAATTGAACACGATGGCTAATCTGAAGCTATCAGAATACGTCCACTGGTAAACTTTAGTAAATGCGTTATTGCCTGTCCAACAAAACGACCAGATAACAACAGCAACTTTAAAGAAGGCAACGATAAACCTAATCAGTTAATGAAATGGGTTTTCCTTGCTTTTTATCTTCAAAATTTCTAATAATAACTCGATCAAAATCAATTTCTAGAGCAACGTTTATTCCGATATTCTGTCTTGCTAAATCAACGACTCGGGTTGACACTCTATAGACCTTAAAAACTCTGATCTGTTTGAGATAAGTAAAAGGCCTTTCTTTGCTACTGTAACTGGAACTGTCAACAATATTCTCAATCTAGCAACAATATTTCGATATATCTCGAAAGATTTGTAATCATTTAATAAATTTTGAAGGCATTGGTTCTGGTTTCTCAAAATTTGTTGGATATATAAACAAAATAAATTGCATTTCTATTTCAGAATCTTCATCATTGACGTTAGTAAAATTCCGATGGGTTGATCCCATTCCGTTTGATTCTGTCTCACTTAAAACATACTCTTTTATCTTTTATTAGTTTCAGTGATTGGACAGCGGCCATAAGGAGCACCTCCTTGCAAAATTTCATACATACATACATACATATATATATATATTATATATATATATATATATAATATATATATATATAATATATATATATATACATATATATACATATATTTACATTTATATATATATATTATATATATATATATATACATATATATACATACATACATACATACATACATACATACATACATAGATACATACATACATACATACATACATACATACATACATACATACATACATACATACATACATACATACATACATACACTGTATGTCAACTAAATTCGCATGCAAGACATTGGTCGGTCTGGGGCTATAGGAGAATACACTTGTGTAAGGTGCTGTGCATTGCGACTGAACCCGTAACCACGAGGTTACAAAGGGATCTTTAGAACTATGAAGCCATACCTGCACCTGTTTAATATTTTCACAAAAAAACTCTTATTTTCAGCCAACCTTTTAATCACATTCAAACTGCTAATTTAGCATCCTGAACAAATTAATTCTATAATAAAATTCTTAATTAAACCACAATACACAGATTTCCAGCGACAGATCCCTTCTGTAGAATCATTATCGTCAGTTATTTCAACTATGTTGACATCAGATATGAACTCGTACATTTGTCTTCTCTTTCGACTCACGCCCCCAGGATTATCGTAGCTTTTGATTTCCATCGCAAAATTTAAAACGCCATCTTTGGCTTCATTTGAAGTTCTTTTTCATTTGCTTCATAATTTCATCAAACCTTCAAAGACTTAATGATGGAACAGCCTTCGGCTGTTTCTCAACAAAGACGTTTTTTTCATCATGTCAATATTTGCACGGTTTTAAGACTGCGAGCTGGCAGAATCGTTAGTACGCCAGGCAAATGTATAGCACCGGCCAAAATGCATAACGGCATTGCGTCCATATTTATTGCAGCGTGGAAGGTGTTTATAAGCCATTTAAGAAACGCACAAAAACTGTTAGATTCACTTCAACATTTAAATTTTTCAAAATGTCTTCGTCGCTTTGAGACCGCGACCTGTTCACTGAAAAACTTCGACGCTAGTGCGTAACTGGTACTTATTTAATCGACCCCGAAAGGATAAAAAGCAAAGTCGACCTCGGCGGAATTTGAACTCAGAACGTAGCGGCAGACGAAATACCGCAAGGCATTTCGCCCGGCGTGCTAACGTTTCTACCAGCTCGCCGCCTTAAACAAGGAAAAGATACCTGTCAACTAATGTCTCTGGTTCCAATGCCCGTGTTGCAATTATTTGTAGAATCCAGCACTTTATACAAAATACCATCTATTAAATTTTCGAGCATATGTTTACGTCATACCTTGTCTTTTCTATTAAGTTAAACCTGAAAAAAATTTTTTTCCGATGTTAATACAATGTCGATATGGTGGAATGCAAGAGCTTTAATTTCAAATTCGTCACTCTACCTGCTTTTTGACATATCAAGTAGAAAAGAATCTGTACGATTTTTATTCAATTTCCGTCATTTAAAGCAGGAACTGAACGAGTTATGAATCGTTTGAACTGTTCAAAATCATATTATGACTTCCGGTATGCACTCACCAACGTCATTTCCGTCCAGATTGATAGCATGTCAACCACCTAAAGCAAAGAGTTGTATTTAGCTGAAAGGTAGGACTCTTTTTTCACGAGAAACTAGTCAAATAATAATCAGCAAGTGTCAAGTGTAACCCCTCGAAAGAGCTGTTCTTCACTCCTACTCCAGAGCCTAGGTTGCGGGGTCACTCTGAAAAGCTCTATCTGCGACGATTTCATCTCAATCGAAGGAGCGGGGCTTTCTCCGTCCGGATTGCGGATCCTTGGAATAAGCTGCCGGACGAGATAGTGAAGATGCCGACGACCGCTCGGTTCAAAGTCTCTCTTGACCAGAAATGGCCTGAACTCTTTGCATGGACACCACCCTGTACATAACGCCATGTCCCCCTACATGGCCTTGATTTATGCTTTTTGAGCCAAAAAATTAACTTAATTTATGTGAAACTTTCTAAGCAAAACACAGCAGTTTACGAAATTTGAGCTGAGGTACTCTCCAAGTGAAAGGTGTCCATGAGAACACTGAAGTCCAGCGAGAGTTCTGCGACTGGTGGGGTATTGTACTGGGTGCAGTTGATTACCATGTCGCTCCTAATCTATTGAACCCATCTCGACAGTGTAGATAAGTACTCTGATTCCTTTGTAGAAAATTGCATCAACTCAATTTCGGCGACCAATCGTTTGAACTGTTCCAAATTGTTATGACTTCCGGTATGCACTCATCTACGTAATTTCCGCACAAATTAAAAGTGTGTCAGCACATCGGACAATATATCAGTTTCAAATTTTAGCACAAGGCCAGCAATTCCAGGGGAGTAGTAAATCAATTACATCTACCCCTGTTTTCAACTGGTACTCATTTTATCGACCCAGAAAGGACGAAAGGCAAAGTCATCTCAGTGGATTTTGAACTCAGAACGTAAAGACGGACGAAGTGCCATAGGAGTGGCTATACGGTAAGTAGCTTGCTTACCATCCACATGGTTCCGGTTTCAGTCCCACTGCGTGGCACCTTGGGCAGGTGCTTTTTACTATAGCCTCGGGCGGACCAGAGCCTTGTGAGTGGATTTGGTAGACGGAAACTGAAAGAAGTCCGTCGTATATATATATATATATATATATATATATGTGTGTGTGTGTGTGTGTGTGTGTGTGTGTGTGAGTGTGTGTATGCTTGTGTGTCTGTGTTTGTCCCCCAACATCGCTTGACAACCGATGCTGGTGTGTTTACGTCCCCGTAACTTAGTGGTTCGGCAAAAGAGACCGATAGAATAAATACTAGACTTACTGAGAATAAGTCCTGGGGTTGATTTGCTCGACTAAAGGTGGTGCTCCGGCATTGCCACAGTCAAATGACCGAAATAAGTAAAAGAGTAAAAGCATTTTATCCGACGTTCTGTCGATACTACTAGCTCATCGCATTCGCATGGGGAAATATTGCTATTGAACTGAACTAGAGGAGTCTTAATCGCATTCTCAATAACTGAGAAATATTTTAAACATCAAAACAGATGCAGATACAGCACGGAATTTTGTCAGTGAACAAGTCGCTGTCTCAAAGCGACGAAAATATTTTGACAAATTAAATTTAAATGTTGAAGTGAATCTAACGGTTTTTGTGTGTTTCTTAAATGGCTTATAAACACCTTCCACGCTGCAATTGTTTTCTTTCCAGCACACGATCTGAGATCAGGTCACTCGCTATGCAAGTAAATCTCCGTAATTTTAAACATCTCTGCAGCAAAATGCATTGAATGATATTGCTAGAATATTTTATGATAAAAAATATTCTGCGACCTGGGGCACATGTAGGGCAAATTCTTTCCTCTTTTCACCTTTTTTTCTGGCATCGGTCTATTCAAAGCCTATGTTATTGGCGAACAGGATCCATTTTCACAGCAATTCTGTCAAACCAAAGTGGTTTCCGTTGTTTAGATTCCAAGTTCGCTGCGATGAAACGAAACGGTAAACCATGTGTCCACGTTACCCCAAACCTCAATAACAACATTAATCATCGTTCCAAAATATTGTGTCATGTCACTGCTTTTGCTCTTCGAGATGCTAGGTACAGCTGAGTAGTTAAGAAGCTCATGTCGTAACCACGTGGTTCCGAGGGCACTCCTAGTGCGTGGCACCTTGGACAAGTGTCTTCTACTAAAGCTCTGAACCGATCAATGCCTTCTGAATGAATCTGGGAGACGGAAAATATAAGAAGCCCTTGGTATTTATATACGTGTGTGCGTGTGTGTGTGTGTGTGTGTGTGTGTGTGTGTGTGTGTGTGTGTGTTTCTCTCCCCCACCAATGCTTGGCACCGGTGCTGGTTTGTTTATGAACCGATATTGTAGCGGTCCAGCAAAATAGACCGATAAAAAAGTACCAGACTTAGAACAAATACTAGGGTTGATTTGCCCGTCTAAACCCTTCAAGGCGGTACCCCAGCATGGCCGCAGTTCAGTAACTGAAATAAGTATAAGACAAAAAGATAAAAGAGATCTCTCCCAGTTGAAAGATATCTTAGAAGTTCTCTCCAAGCTTCATAGCATTCCTTAGCTTTTGGTTACCTTACACTAACTGTCCAACCTTTAGCTGATATTGTGGCAGACTTTGAAATTGAAGCTTTTGTAGTGCCAGAAAAATCGACCAAGTAAGCGATATAACATTTCCTTTTAACTCCAAACCAGTCAGTCTCTTTTGTGTTGTAGCATTTATTTTTACGTTGGAAACTACCCAGAAATTTCAAGACACTTTCAAAAAAAAAAAAAAACGGTTTAGTGCTTATGTCCTTTGTAAATTGCTTACGTAGTGGAATGTGGTCACTGGTGGCATATTTCTATATTCATGATTCAAAAGGAAATTCACTTGTGAACGGCCCAATGTCAAGTTCAACGCCCGACTTAACTTTCTTCCTGTCTGAACAATCAGGATGTAACCAGCTCATCTTCAACATTGCTTGCGTTGGAAACAGGAATATCATTTGCCATTACTTTGACTGATTCGGTATTTCTTCTATGCGGCCTGGTTATTTTTAATGTCCATCGTCACATCTTTATTGCGTCTGTTTGTGATTACATCAGCTCCTGCGTATTTCAGGTCACAAACTGGATTTTCAAAAACATCTTTGGAAACAGAAGAGCCTTTGGTGTCTCCTATAAGAAATATATTTAGTACCCTTAGTGAAAGCGTGTGGCTTAGTGGTTAGGGATATTGAGTTCACGCTCTAAGGTTGTGGGTTCGATTCTAGGCAGCGCACTATGTCCTTGAGCAAGACACTTTATTTCTATTTCTTTACTACCCACAAGGGGCTAAACACAGTGAGGACAAACAAGAACAGGCAAACGGATTAAGTCGATTATATCGACCCCAGTGCGTAACTGGTACTTATTTAATCGACCCCGAAAGGATGAAAGGCAAAGTCGACCTCGGCGGAATTTGAACTCAGAACGTAACCGCAGACGAAATACCACTAAGCATTTCGCCCGGCGTGCTAACGTTTCTGCCAGCTCGCCTGTTATACCAACATTTGAAACCAGAAACGATAAGCTGACAGATGCATTAGCACGCCGGACAAAATGCTTAGTGGCATTTCTTCCGGTATTAAGTTCTGAGATCAAAATGCCACCGAGTTCAACCTAGTCTTTCATCCTTTTAGAGTCGACAAAATAAGTATCATTTCAGCACTAGAGGCGGTGTAATCGACTTCCTCTTCCGTTAAAAATTGATGGCTGTATGTCGAAATTTGAAACTATTATTTCAATGATTTACAGATTTATTTTGATCCATCTGAGATGAATTCACTTGTGATTGTTAGGTCAGCCATAGTAACATAATTCCCGTCTATTGCCCTATCATGCTTCCACATAAGAAATTTAAACTGACATTCCCGTTCGTTTATATTATAGTTTCTCTCATAATTAGCATTCCGCCTTTTATTTTATTTTACTCTTTACTCTCTCTTTTACTCTTTTACTTGTTTCAGTCATTTGACTGTGGCCATGCTGGAGCACCGCATTTAGTCGAGGAAATCGACCCCAGGACTTATTCTTTGTAAGCCTAGTACTTATTCTATCGGTGTCTTTTGCCGAACCGCTAAGTTACAGGTACGTAAACACACCAGCATCGGTTGTCAAGCGATTTTGGGGGGTGGGGACAAACACAGACACACAAGCACACACACACATACATATATATATACATATATACGACGGGCTTCTTTCAGTTTCCGTCTACCAAATCTACTCACAAGGCTTTGGTCGGCCCGAGTCTATAGTAGAAGACACTTGCCCAAGGTGCCACGCAGCGGGACTGAACCCGGAACCATGAGGTTCGTAAGCAAGCTACTTACCACACAGTCACTCCTACGCCTAAGATTAAGTGAAGACTAGAGGGCGCGCTGTTATTTCCACGGGTAGATACATTTTTTAAACCATGTTGAATTACAGAAAAATTTTTGAACACCGATGCGTAGGGTTTTAAAAAACCAAATACGTTTATCATTGACTTGTTTCAGTTATTTATGTGCGGCCATGCTAGAGCACCAACTTGAAGCGTTTGTTTGAGCAAATAGACCCCAGGACTTCTAACTGTAATGCTTTTTGTATCATTCTTTTCAGCTGAACAGCTAATTTATAAAGAGGTAAACGAACCAACGCCGGTTGTGAAGCGCGTGTGTGTGTGGGAACAACACACATGCAAATATACAGACGGGCTTCCACACAGTTTCCATCTACGAAATTCACTCAGAAGGCATTGGCTGGCCAGGGGCTATAGTAAAAGAATAATACACTTGCTCAAGGTGGTGCGTAGTGAGACTGAACCCGAAACAAAGTGATTGCATAGCAAACTTCTTAACCACACATCCACATCTATGCCTATATACTTTAAAAATTCCTTTCCGTCGTTTTTTCAATTCAAATAGTCCACAAAGTAAAAATGGCGGCTTCAATGTCATGCGGTAGGATAAAAAAAAATCCTAACAAAAAATTTTTTTTTCAATAAAAGCCCCATATTCATGCACACTGGGATTTTTTGCTTTAATATAGTAAATATTAAATTTCTCTGTCGATATTATTAGCATTGAAAGATTCTTTAATTTGATGAAAAAAAATTTGCAAAACAAAAAAGCTCATAGGAAAAAATCTTATAGAAAAATCATTACCAAAATGTATACATTTTTATATTTTTATAAATAACGTAATGCAGCTTTTGCTAACTCAACTTAACGTGCCATAATGATAGGGTTAGGGTCAGGTAACGTAAGGTTAGATTAGTTTATTTACGAAAATATAGAAAGTGTTTACATTACAAATAATTTTCCCCAGTGTTAATAGCAGCGTTAATAATAGTCTACGTACGAGTGTATCGTATGGCAAATATAGGAATGCAGAGTTGATATAAAAGGAAAGAAAGTGTTTTTGCAAGCATGGCTGTGTGGTTAACGTGCTTGTGTTGAAGTTGTCGGGTTCAGTCCTACTGTATTGTTAGGGTGGCAAATGTCTTCTATTATAGCCCCGACCCCCGACCAAAACTTTGAGTGGATTTGGTAGACGGTGACTTGCTTTTGTTTTTGTCTTAGGGTTATTATTCTTTTTCTTTTGCCGATGCGATAAATTTCGGGAAAGTAGACAAACCAACGCTAGTTATCAAGTGGCGGCGAGGTTACAGACTCAATAATAAGTATTTCACTACTGCCCACAAGGGGCTAAACACAGAGGAGACAAACGGATTATGTCGATTACATCGACCCCAGGGCGTAACTGGTACTTAGTTTATCGACCCCGAAAGGATGAAAGGCAAAGTCGACCTCGGCGAAATTTGAACTCAATAATAAGGACACACGCACACACATGTCTGTGTCCTGACTGTCTGTCTGTCTGTATGTATGTATGTATGTATGTATGTATGTGTGTGTGTAAATATATACAGGAATAATTCACAAAAAAACAAAACAAAAGATGAAGACAGGTGGTATAGACAACAAACAGATGTATTAGTTTAACGCTCGGGAAGTGAAAAAGTCTTTAACGTTTCGAGTTTACGCTCTTCCACACAAAGGAACACAGAAAGAAATAAGGGGAGAAAAGAAAGAAACAAGGGGAGAAAATAAAGAATGTGTAGTGGCTAGCGATCTATCATGGCGAATGCCGGACAGAGGGGCCACACAAGAGAGCCAGAAAGAAGGGGAGATATTAAAGTAGTGATGACCCCAAAGCGAAGGTGCACGTGCGTGTACATAAGAAAGCATGTATGTGTGTGTGGAAGAGGGCTGGTGACCTTGACGTGTGCGTGTGTATGTAGGTGTGTGGATGTGGGGCTGGGAAGTGCTCAGTGCTAGTGTGCGCGTGGTGGTCTGATGTGATGTGGTGTGGTGTGGTGTGGTATGGTGGTGTATGGTGTAGTGGGGTGTGGTGTGATGTATTGGGAGGTGGGGGAGGCGAGAGTGTGGAATATATATATATATGAATAACAATAGGGTAATAAGAAATTATTATTACCAGTGGCCTTGCACAAAAAACGAATTAGTCATTAGACTATATATTATTCACATAGGAATACAATAAGAGGCTTCCAAATAGGAAAGCCTTGTGCTAGAAAGAGCAGAAGAAAAACTCAAAACCACCAAAATGGATAAATTTTCGAAAGGAATGAAAATTAAAAACGTTTACTGGAAATAGTTAGAAACCATGGTCTGGGAAATAATTGAGATGGTAAAAGTTTTTAAGTTTCACTCCTTTCGAAAATTTATCCATTTTGGTGGTTTTGAGTTTTTCTACTATTCTTTCTAGCACAAGGCTTTCCTATTTGGAAGCCTCTTATTGTGTATATATATATATATATATATATATATATATGTATATGTATAAACAATAAATTACATGAAGAGATTCAATTGACAATCCAATATTTCATTTATATTATAATATAACATAATATACTATGAATATAACATGGTATTACATTAAAATATCATGAAAAAACCAAAACAGCCGACAATTTGTTTCGACTTCTATACATTATTTGATTTATTAACAATTTATATTCACTTATATAAGTCTCTTCAGAGCTTTGGTTTTTAGACAGACGAAATTCCGTGTGAAAAGACGGCTGGGTTGTAAAAAAAATAATTCAAATGCCTATGTACTATGAGCGTGAGCATTAACTTTGCAACTACATAACAATTATAATTTAAAAAACAACCAAATTATAACGGAGAAAATTATTATGTAAATAGAATCTATAACTATCGAAATATATTCCTATATATCTAAAATAATATTGATCCAAATTCGTTTAGGTCGAAGGCAATCTTTGGTTATTATGTATATTCAGGTGTTGGACAAAATAATGGAAACACATAGCATCATAACATTATAATTTTGAAATATCTACAAAACTGTCAAAAGCTTGTTTATTTTTGTGCTTTTTTTTTATTTATTATTACCGTTGCTTAATATGTTTTGCTAAAATTGCTGTTTCTTTTCAGATATCATCAGAAAAAGCTAATTAAAATTCATTAAAATGACACGTCTATCGGACTTTCAAAGAGGTCAAATTGTTGGTGCTGGTATGCAGCAGCTAGCGTTACGAAAACAGTCGAAATGTTTAGTGTATCAAAAAGTACTGTCTCAAAAGTAATGACAGCCTTTGAGAAAGAGGGAAAAAACCTTGTCGAAATAAAACTCCAGAAGAAAACTAAAACTTTCAGATAAGGATTGTTGGATTCTTACATGAATTCTTAGAAAGGATCGCAAACGTACAGCTCCCAAAATTACTGCAGAGCTTAATGGCCACCTCCAGAATCCAGTTTCCACAAAAACTGTTTGCCGAGAGCTGCACAAAGCCGGATTTCATGGGAGGGCTGCAATCAGAAAACCATTACTTTCAAAAACAAACATTTCCATGCATTAAGAGTAGAGTAAAAACCTATAGAATTAGTTTCTAGAGCAGTGAAGGAATTTTATTTTCTTGGACAAGTCATCTTTACCTTGTTTTCAACCACCAGCTGCGTATACGTGTAGAGACAACCAAAAGAAGCATTTGACCCACACTGCCTTCTTCCAACTGTTAAACATGGAGGAGGATCTTGGATGATCTGGGGTTGGGGGAGCTATATCTTGAAAATCCGCCGGACCAATGGTTTCCCCTCATGGCAGAATTAATAGTCAACCACTATTTAAGCATTTTATCTGGTGGAATTCATCCTATGGTTGCGGAACTATTTCCTGAGGGAAATGCAATCTTTCAGAATGATAATTGCACCAATTCACACAGGTAAAGTCGTTACTGAATGGCACGAGGAACATTCTAGTGAAGTTGAACATCTTATCTGGCCACCACAGTCCCCAGATCTCAATATTATCGAACATTTGTAGTGCATTTTAGAAAAATAAGTCAGGAGTCGATATCCTCCACCATCATCACTACAAGAACTGGTGACTTTTAGCTGAAGAATGGACAAAATTTCCTTCGGAAACAATTCAAACTTTGTACGAGTCCATACCTCTTAGAATTCAAGCTGTAATTACTGCCAAAGGTGGTCCTACCCCATATTAAAATAAATTTGTTTGAAATTTTAAGGTGTTTCCATTATTTTATCCAATCCCTGTATCTGTGTGTGTGTGTAACATGTCTCGAGAAACACGGGGCCGACCTGCCCGAGATGCGGTCAGAGCGACGAAACCGTTCTGCACGCACTCATGCAGTGTCCAACAATCTCCGACCTGTGGGCTTATGTCGAACGACTGTCACGTGTGGGTTGTCTCGGTTTATCAGCCGAGTCTATCGTTAATATCGTCACGCCTCCTTCCTTCAAACGGGAAGGAAGAGCTATTTTCATCATCCTTGTAGCTATGGCGAAAGAATGTATCTGGTGGACGCGTCTGAAAGGATTAGAGACAAACACTTTCCTCTCTGGTCAATCTCTCATCAACTTCTTCAAGTATCACTTGAAAAGGAAAGTGAGAGTAGAGAGGCAAGTTTTGTCTAGTGAATGTTTAAAAAAAGATGGGTGAATGTAGCAAGGATGGCACGTATGAATGACGAAGCCACCTTGACCATAATCCTATGAACCCGGAAAAATTTAAAACAGAGTGTTACCTACTTGCAAACAAATGTGGTAACATGCAACATTATTGACCGAGGTTACCGTGGTCTTTTCCATAGGCTATTCTTTCCACGGATAAACCTTATCTGCTTCCCCCTTTACACTTTACACCGTGACATTTCTGTGATACACGATCCTTATTGATCGTTTTTTCTTTTCCTTTTTTTCTTTCCCCTTTTTTTCTTTCCCTTTTACGATCCCTTTTGATCGAAAACCTACCCCACTTTTTTCTATCTATGAGTGTGTTCGTTCGTTTATGTATATACAGGATACACAAGTTCAAGTCCTATACGCAGCCTTCGACTTGTATCCAAGGTGTTTTTAACTCAATATTTACACGCTGTTATTTATAGCTTTATCTGCTTCAAGATTGACCGTTTTCATAATTGTATGTACGTATATATGTATGTAGATAGATAGATAGATTCATATATAAACACATACTCATAATTCGCATAGAATATGTATTAAATATATATATATATATATGTATGTATATATAATATATATATATATATATATATATATATATATATATATATATATATATATATAGACACATATATAGCATACACGTACTCATAATTCGCATAGAATTGGCCAGATATTTTGTGAAGAGCAATTTAGAATTGCGAAATCGATAGCCAAAGTACCGTTAACCACACATATGCTTTAACACACATGTCCATCACACATACACAAGCTCTCACGCGCACACACTCACACACACACACACACACACACACACACCCCCACACACACCTACATACGCATATTAACCATGAAATAAGCTATTTTTCAAGATGGATAGTGAAATGAGACAGAAATAACGAGACGGAAAGCCACAAAGTGAAACCTATGATAGACAGACTGCTGGCATTCCTGCAGAGAGGGACAGTGAGAGGGAGAGAGAGAGAGAGAGAGAGAGAGAGGGAGAGAGAGAGAAAGATAGACTGAGAGAGGGAGAGATAAAGAAAGAGTGACAGAGAGTGTGAAAAAACATGTATAAGAAAGAGAGAGTGAGAGAGTTAGAAAGAGTTAGAGAGAGTAGAAAAGAGAGTGTGAGAGAGAGAATGAGAGCATTTGTAAGAAAGAACGAGAGAGAGAGAGTGAGTGAGTGAGAGGGTGAGACAGAGAGAGACAGAGAGTAAGGGGGCATGTAAGAAAGAGAGTGAGAGTGTGAAAGAGTGAGAGTGTGAAAGAGATAGAAACAGTGTCAAATAATGAGAGAGAGAGAGAGAGAGAGAGAATGTATGTGCGAGGAAGAGGGACTGCTTGAGAGGAAAAGGGTAAGTGTGAGAGAAAGAGTGAGAGCGTATTAAAGTGTGTGAGAGAGAGAGGGCGTGTGACAGTAAGAGTGAAAGAATGAAAGAGAGGGAGAAGGAGATGATAAGAGAAAGAGAAGAATCATAGAAGGGGAAAATAGATAAAGAGAGAGAAAATATAAGAGCGGGGGGAAATGATAAGAAAGAAGAAAAAGAAACAAAGAGAGAGGGGGAGGGATAGAGGGGGAGAGAGAGAGAAGGATGAGAGAAGGGGAAATTAGAGGGAAAGAAAATGAGAGTGTGTGAGAGTGTATGTGTGTGTATGTGAAAGAGAGAGAGAGTTGAGAGAGAGAGAGAAGAAAAAATATGAGAAATAGAGTGAGAGAGAGAGAGAGAGAAAATATGAGAGATAGAGTGAGAGAGAGAGAGAGAAAATATGAGAGATAGAGTAAGAGAGAGAGAGAGAGAAAATATGAGAGATAGAGTAAGAGAGAGAGAGAGAAAATATGAGAGATAGAGTGAGAGATGATAACAGAAAACAGTAAGAAACAGAGAGAGAGATAGACAGAAGGATGAGAGAAGGTGAAAAATACAAGGAAAGAAACTGAGAGAGAATGAGAGAGAGAGAGGACAGACAGACAGACAGAGAGAGAGGGAGAGAGAGAGAGAGAAAGAGAGAAACCGAGCTTAGGCTTTACTATTGTCAATGATATGCCGGAATATGTATATAGTTTGTATGTATGTGGTGTGTGTGTGTGTGCTTGTGTGTGCGTGCTTGTGTGTGCTTGTGTGTGTGTGCGCAGCAAATAACCGGAAGGCATATTTTATAACTGTCTTCCAGTGATATTCATCATATTTACAAATGGACATTGAGAGCATTGTATCCATTATATTTCTATGATGATCTATGGCCACAGATGAGGAAGATAATTAGCTATTTAAGTTAGAGAAGTTTGCCGGAGACATCACTACTATACAGCGGTAGTATTATATAAAATACACACGCGCACACATATATATATACTATGTGGGTGTTTGTGTAATGGTAGTAGGAAAATGGTGGAATCCAAGGAAACTAGCGATATTCTGCGACAACAAATATTAATACAGTCTGTTCAAATAGTTGGAATGAAGTTTGTACCGTGAAGAAGAAGAGAAGCGAAGCGAGCGTTTCCGGTAGAACAAACTCATCGAAGAATTCTACCAAGCCAGCCGATCTCTAATAATAATATAATAGTAATAATAATAATAATAATAATAATAATAATAATGATGATGATAATAATAGTTTCAAATTATATCCAGCTTGTTCTAAATTTGGTAGAAAGCCAGGAATATAGAGCGGCGAGCTGGCAGAAACGTTAGCACGCCGGACGAAACGCTTAGCAGTATTTCGTCTGCCGTTACGTTCTGAGTTCAAATTCCGCCGAGGTCGACTTTGCTTTTCATCCTTTCGGGGTCGATAAATTAAGTACCAGTTACGCTCTGGGGTCGATATAATCGACTTAATCCGTTTTTCTGTCCTTGTTCGTCCCTTCCCTTCTGTGTTTGGCCCCTTGTGGGTAATAAAGAAATAGGTATTTCGTCTGCCGTTACGTTCTGAGTTCAAATTCCGCCGAGGTCGACTTTGCCTTTCATCCTTTCGGGGTCCATAAATTAAGTACCAGTTACGCTCTGGGGTCGATGTAATTGACTTAATCCCTTTGTCTGTCCTTGCTAGCCCCCTCTATGTTTGGCCCCTTGTGGGTAGTAAAGAAATAGGTATTTTGTCTGCCGCTACGTTCTGAGTTCAAATTCCGCCGAGGTCGACTTTGCCTTTCATCCTTTCGGGGTCGATTAAATAAGTACCAGTTACGCACTGGATTCGATGTAATCGATTTAATCCCTTTGTCTGTCCTTGTTTGTTCTCTCTGAGTTTAGCCCCTTGTGGGTAGTAAAGAAATAGGTAGAAAGCCAGGAGTATTAGGGGGAGGGAGTAAATCGTGTACAGCATTCTCAATACTTGATTAGTAATATTTTACCGACCCTGAAAGAGTCAAAGGTAAAATCGAGCTTGGCTGGATTTGAACTCAGAAATTAATGATCCGGAGGAAATGCTACTAATCATTTTGTGCAAGTAATTCGGCTAACTCATCGCTTTCCACCGCTCTATAATAATAATTATTATTTCTTTCTATTTATGTATCTATTTATGTGTGTGTGCGGGGGGGTGTCTGTGTTTGTCTCCCTCCGCCATCGCTTGACAACCCATGCTGGTGTGCTTATGTCCCCGTACTTAGCGGTTCGACAAAAGAGAATAAGTACTAAGTTTACAAAGAAGACGTCCTGGGGTCAATTTATTTCACTAAAACCCTTCAGGGTGGTGCTCCAGCATGGCTGTAGTAAAATGACTGAAACAATAAAAGAATATAAGAATATATATATATATATATATATATATATATATATACAAATAAGAAAATGGAGGAACAAATTCATTTCGATCATCACTTACGGCTATTACAATTTCATATTATTTATTAATTATACAAATAGAACATGGAATTGAACAAAATAATATACATCAATATGCAAATTAATAGTAAATAGAAATAATACAAATAAACTGCTCCTTAACAGCTGTTTCAGCCTATTGGTCAAGAGACAAACCCCTATCTTACTTTGTACTATATATATACAATATATATAATATATATATATATATATATATATATATATTATATATATATATATATATTATATATATATATATATACGAGCAAAACGTACCCCCGTCCAATGGACGGCGCTGAGTTGTCAAACATTTAAACCAAATTTTCTCAAAACAACTTGTCCGACCGTCCCATAGGCCTACCCTTTGAGAAACACTGATTTAGCCTAAATTTGAGACACCAGCAAAAAAAGAAATAAAGATAGATTTTTTTCTATTCTAAAGAAAAACGATTTTATTCACTTTATCGATCGCACTCTCACACGGAATCGATTTTTGTAATTTTTTCAAGACTTATACATGCTCTGATACCGTCGGTGTCTACGTATCAAATTTGAGCGCAATCAGATGGAGGATGCCCGAGATCATAGAAGACACACACACACACAGTCAGAACGGATTTTATATAATAGATATATATATGAAGAGAGGGGGATAGATAGATAGATAGATAGATAGATAGATAGATAGATAGATAGATAGATAGATAGATAGATAGATGGATAGATAGAAGATAGATAGATAGATAGATAGATAGAGTAGATAGATAGATAGAGGATGGATAGATAGATAGATAGATAGATAGATAGATAGATAGATAGATAGATAGATAGATATATATATATATATATATAGAGAGAGAGATGGATCGATTAGATAGATAGATGGATAGATAGATAGATAGATAGATAGATAGATAGATAGATAGATAGATAGATCGATCGATCGATGGGATTGGACAAATATAATGGAAACACCATTTTTTTAATTTAAATATTTTCTCTAAAGGTGGTGCTCCAGCATGGCCACTATCAAATGGCTAAAATTAGTTAAAGAATAGCCACATGACAAATTGATAACTGTTCATACGCTTTACGTATCCTTTGTACTTAATGATATAGCACTCTGGAATTCTCTTTTGGTGGTGTTGAGCGGAGCGTTGTAGATATTGATGTTTAAATACGTAATAAGATGCATTGTGAAGCTCGGTGGGGAGGATAAAGCTTCAGTCATTAAAACTATTGAATTGTTTAATGTTTCGTGAGGTATAGAGAGTCTAACATCATGTTGGCCATTTGAAACCAAGAGAAAAAGCAGCTCTGGTTTAGCATAAGTCAGGACGAAAGACAAAGCTCGTAGAGTGGGACCGCAGAATAGTGAAACGTCTTGTACGTAGAAACCTATTTCTTTACTACTCACAAGGGGCTACACACAGAGGGGACAAACAAGAACAGACAGACGGATTAAGTCGATTATATCAACCCCAGTGCGTAACTGGTACTTATTTAATCGACCCCGAAAGGGATGAAAGGCAAAGTTGACCTCGGTGGAATTTGAACTCAGAACGTAGCGGCAGATGAAATACTTATTTCTTTACTACCCACATGGGGCTAAACGCAGAGAGGACAAACAAGAACAGACAGACGGATTAAGTCGATTACATCGATCCCAGTGCGTAACTGGTACTTATTTAATCGACCCCGAAAGGGATGAAAGGCAAAGTCGACCTCGGCGGAATTTGAACTCAGAGCGTAGCAACAGACGAAATACCAGTAGGCATTTCACCCGGCGTGCTAACGTTTCTGTCACCTCACCGCCTTGAAACCATCGGACTACTATAGCAAAGATGGCAGCAGAACTACCCCCCTTGTATCAACCAAACTCTTTTGTTGTGGGCTCCATCGAGTTGGATAAATGTGAAGGATTACAATTGCTAAACTTCTGTCTGTCATCAGCATTGCCAGGCGAAAGAAAATGATGCCTGAACTATCAGAAATTGTCAATGACAGAATCGAACGATGTCCTCTATGATGAATCGTCATCCACCCTTTTCCCCCCATATAGTGTGAGACTATGTCTGGATACAGCCCAAAGAAACCTTTAACCCT
>NW_021836373.1:0-15000 GCF_006345805.1 Octopus sinensis
TGGTACTACTTAATTTACTCGAAACACAATCGACCATAGTGGGGGGCGTGACAGACCCAGAAAGGATGAAAGGCAAAGTCAACCTCATTGAATTTGAACTCAGAATGTAAGAAGACGAAAACCTATTTCTTTACTGCCCACAAGGGGCTAAACACAGAGGGGACCAACAAGGACAGACATAGGTATTAAGTCGATTACATCGACCCCATGCTAACTGGTACTTAATTTATCGACCCCGAAAGGATGAAAGGCAAAGTCGACCTCGGCGGAATTTGAACTCACAACGTAGCGACAGACGAAATACCGCTAAGCATTTCGTCCGGCGTGCTAACGTTTCTGCCACTCGCCGCCTTTTTAATACCGGTATTCCGCAGCCAGTCACATGCTCGGAGAAAAACTTGTCAATTTTGATATAAAAACAGCTGAATAAAATATGACTGGCGTGAATATGTCGACCAAAATCCCGGAAATTATAAAATAAGTGAATTACAAAAATCCGTATTTATGAATACCTCTCATATTTTGCATAATTCCTCTTCATGTAAAACCAGTCTTATTCATTCAAAAATGGTTATAATGAATGGTCCTACTCTAAATATGCACCTGTTGATTGGAGAGCAGGCGAGAGGGATCGTACATTGGTGGGTAGAATAATCCTGGATCTGTGGGATTACTTGATTGGCCCTAGTTGAATTTCCTCCTGTATCAGGACTGTTTCATTGATTTATCACATGATAATAGTATTTCACTGTGTTTTCCTTCCTTCCTTCTCCCCATCTTTTACTTAAATCCTCACACGCGAATTGTTGTCTGTCCTTGTAACGTTCTTCTCATCTATGCCCTGAGGCTAATAAAAGAAATGATTATTATTATTATTGCTCTTGTTGTTGTTGTTGGCTTTACAACGCAGTAATCTTTAAAGAACTGCTCCAGCAGATGGCGCTGGAAGCCGACATGTCGAAATCATTCCCTAGTGACTTTCTCAATTAGCTGTCATTTTGACTGGATATTCTAATGATTGATACCGAATTCGGATCACTTTCTCCGGTTAAAAGATGGGTCGCTACGTCCTTAATTTTCTTCATCGCTTGTTCTCAGCTTCTGACAGATCACACAACATCATCGACGTAACATTCCAGCTCCTGGCAGCAAACCCCCACTTTCTCTCGTTTCCCGCCACTCATCATCTATCTATCTATCTACTATCTATCTATCTATCTATCTATCTATCTATCTATCTACTATCTATCTATCTATCTATCTATCTATCTATCATCTATCTATCTATCATCTATCTATCTATATTATTGTCTGTCTCCTTGTTTATTTAACAGCAGACAGCTTCAATCATCAACTCTAAATGAGATCAAGCTTTCAACACTGAAAAACAAGCAAAATATCCCCTACTATCTGTGGGCCTATCTATCCAATCTATCCAATCTATCTGTCTATCTGTCTGTCTGTCTGTCTATCTATCTATCTATCTATCTATCTATCTATCTATCTATCTATCTATCTGTCTGTCTGTCTGTCTGTCTGTCTACCTATCTGTCTGTGTCTGTCTGTCTTGTCTGTGTGTCTGTGTATCTGTCTGCCGTTTGTCTGTCTCTCTTACACACCAACACTCTCTCTTCTTTCCCCTCTCTCTCTCTCTCTTCATCTCTCTTTCTATCAATCATGTTACAACTTCGCTATTATTTTCTGTTTATTCGCTTCCCCTGTCACCTCACTCACGGCACACCTACACACACTCACACACATACACCCATACATATATCATACATATATATGTATATATACACACACATACATATATATTCATATGCACTTACATATCTATATTAGACTATGCATACATACATACATATATATATATATATATATATATATAATATAGATATAATTATATTTTACTTACAACACACACATGTGTATATAAGTATATATAGAGAGAAATATAGATATGTATGTGTATATGATATAATGTTATGCGTGGATATATATATGTATGTATATATATGTGTGCGCGTGTGTGTGTTTGAGTGTTGGGAGGTGGACAGAAGAAGAGATGAACAGAAAATAATAGCGAAGTTTTGACATACACACTCACCATACACATATGCGCATAAGCAATCTAAGCACACAGCCATCTTATATAAAAATGACAATTTCTGTCCGTCTGTTTTTTACCATCTTGTTGCCTATATCAGCGAGCCAATTTTTACGAAACTTTGCATACATTTAAACTAACATCCAGTTCAATATAAACTAATTGGATTGCAATTAAAATTTATAAATGGGCCCCCTACGGGCGTTGGGTTATTATATGATAAAATGAGAAGAAAAATGTGGTGGCATAATGAGGGTGGCTGATATCAGGGAAGAGAAGGAGACGACAGGAAGAAACAGTGAGACAGGGAATATGAGAGATAGAGAGAGAGAACAGCGATAGGGATAGGCAGGAGAGAATGTGTTTACCGAGGGAACAACGAATTTAATACTTTGTTCTTTAATTTTACCTGTCATTTTACTTATCGCATGCTCAGTCAAAAATTTTTTTAGTGAAAAGTAAAGTGTTTTTATATTGTTTTCAAACCACTGTTTAAGATTTATTAAAACTTTACCAACGTACTGAAACAATAAAACTATAGAAATTCGTTTTATTTTCTTCCATTGATGAATAATAGCCCGTCGTTGTGAGGCATTTTTACAATAGTATGTCTTATACATTTTTGTTTATCCATGTCAGACCATGCTTTCCCCTTTCCCCAACAGATAGGCCTCTTGATCAGGACAGATTTGTGCAATTTTTCGGAAAAAAGTTCGTTCGCGATCTTTTTCCTTTTAAAATTACCTGCATGTTTGTTCGACCCGTTTCACATGACTTTATTCATTAAAACTTATTAAAATATCAGAAGTTCTAACAACTTGGTCGTTGTAATGCCTAGCTTTCGTTTGTTTAATAAAAAGTCCCTCACACTAATGATTTGCTTTCATTTGTGATAAACACTTATCATGCAGAAAATGCTAACTTCCAATCGTGTTTTCTGATTAGGTAAAAGTGATTAAATTTTAAACCCCAGTGACATTTTTACTGCACTATTTCTAGAGCAAATAAATAAAAAATTCGGATTTAACGTGGAAAAGTATTTCAATATACCAAATTTGAACATTTTGAGCTAATTTTAAATTTCACAATGTGACAGTAATGGGAAAACCCCCCAAAATTGATAATATTCAACCTTCAATTGTTTCATAGTCGCACATCGTCATCCCCTCAACATTCTAACCATCCACCAATTCAACTTTGATATTACCTTACCATTACAAATCAATCATTATGATTTAAATATTTTACCTTGCAGTATTTGTAAATATATCCCACGTCACGTGTATTTGTAAATTTATTTGTAATTTAAACGGAAACTGAACAGGGAACGGGATAGGATATGCAACATTGTAATGGGAACGGGAGCTGGAAATACCCTCGACTTTTCCGGGTATTACCGGGTAATTCAGCTAGTATTCTATAAAGAATACATGTCTATGCACAAATACATGTGTGTGTGTGTGTGTGTATTGTACAAACATATGTATGTATACAAACACACACGCACACATACACCTTGAATGTCAACATTCACATCGATATCAACGAGTACTCGTACATGCTCACACATGTTCGCACGCCCAGGTGATTCAGTGCGCGCGCGAACATGTGTGTAGGGAGGGTGATGGTGATAGTTGTGTGTGTGTGTGTGTGCCTCTGTGTGTGTGCATGCATATCCGTCCATCCCTGAGTCTGTGCGCGCGCGCGTGTGTACATGGGGTGGGGTGGGGTGGAGATTATATGCGTACGACCGTAAATATGGATGAGTGCCTGATGAAATTCTGGGTATGATTTTCCTCCACTGTTAGTTGAAGGCTACCAAACCTGCCATACACAGACAACTTCAGCTTTATATATTATTTTTTACTGTCCACAAGGGGCTAAACATAGATGGAACACACAAGGACAGACAAAGGGAACAAAGGGATTAAGTCGATTAGATCGACCCCAGTGTGTAACTGGTACTTAATTTATCGACCCCGCAAGGATGAAAGGCAAAGTCGACTCCAGCGGAATTTGAACTCAGAACGTAAAGCCAACGAAATACTGCTAAGCATTTCGCCCTGCGTGCTAACGTTTCTGCCAGCTGATGAAAAGACATACAAAATTGCTTCTAATTTCAGTTAAATAACTACTTGACAAGAAACATAAAAATAAATGGGGCATACTGCGTATTAAAAATGCATCGATTCGCGAGTAATCAGCAGACTGACGAAGTAGAAATGAGCCGGCCCAAATAATCCTGTGGACCCCAATCGAAATTAAGCTCTGTTAAGTCGAGTTTGTTTTTACTTAATCTATGGTGTTGCTGCAATTTAACTTACCTTTTTCTTTTTCGTTTTACTTGTTTCAGTCATTGACTGCGGCCATGCTGGAGCACCGCATTTGAAAGGTTTTGATCGAACAAATCAACCCCAGCACTTATTTTTTAAGCTTGGTTCTTATTCTATCGGTCTCTTTTGCCGAACCGTTGAAGTTACGGAGACGTGAACACACTAACACCGGTTGTCAGGCAGTGGTGGGGGACAAACACAGACACAAAGACACACACACACACATAAATATATACATATATATTATATACATACATATATATGTATGTGTGATACACGACGAGCTTCTTTCAGCTTCCGTCTATCACTAACAAGGCTTGGTCGGCCCGATCCTATAGAAGACACTTGTCCAAGGTGCCGCGTAGGGGGACTGAACTCGAAACCATGTGGTTGGGAAGCAAGCGTCTTACCACACAAACCACCAGCAAACGCCATATATATTAAATATACTGATCACAACTGTCCGACGAACGGTAACATGAAACTCTGAGTAATGAGTAACAGTTTGTGAAGATTTTTTCAGTTGTAATAAAAGCATATTACTCTACCTTCGGTATTCGAGTACTATTTTTTCCACCTTGTTTTGCATTTATGCGCTCACTCGTGTTTGTGCGTGTGTGTGTGTGTGTATGTGAGTGTGTGTGTGTGTGTGTGTGTGTGTGTGTGTTTGTGCGCGTCTATATATATAAAAGAGAGAGAGTAAAGAGTATATATATATAATAAATATATATATATATATTATATATATATATATATTATATATATATTATATATATATATTTATATATATATATATATATATATATTATATAATATATATATATATATAATATAATATATATATAATATATATATAATATATGTATGTATGTATATAAATACATGCATATACATATCCCGTGTACGCAGTTGAGTCAGTATTTAATTAAAATAGCTTTCTATGTAACATACTTAATGTATACACACAACCTCGATAGGCCAATTACTGCAGTATTTGTCTTGAGCTAGAATCATTTATGGACTTGCTGTTTTAAAAAGCACAATGCCGTATTTTCCAGCATAGATACTGACGTAATATACCAAGTAAACTTGCAGTGCAAGCGTCCAAACATCGTCACTGTCTTTCCAAATTTTGTTGCATTTCACAGGCAATTTTTGGTCCTCAAAACTCGTCGCTTTGGTCATCAAAAAACGGTCGGCCTACGATGAGGGTGGGGCGGGCAGTTGGAGATTTTGGTCTGAAAAAAATTCGACTTGTATGCTGCAGAATACCGTAAAATATCAGAGAAAGACGAAAATTCAGCCAGCGTGAACGCCAGATGCATTTCTGTTATTTTGGGACCTTTTTAATACCTATTTCTTTATTACCCACAAGGGGCTAAACACAGAGGGGACAAACAAGGACAGACATAGGTATTAAGTCGATTACATCGACCCCAGTGCGTAACTGGTACTTAATTTATCGACCCCGAAAGGATGAAAGGCAAAGTCGACCTCGGCGGAATTTGAACTCAGAACGTAACACAGACGAAATACCTATTTCTTTATTACCCACAAGGGGCTAAACACAGAGGGGACAAACAAGGACAGACATAGGTATTAAGTCGATTACATCGACCCCAGTGCGTAACTGGTACTTAATTTATCGACCCCGAAAGGATGAAAGGCAAAGTCAACCTCAGTGGAATTTGAACTCAGAATGTAAAGACAGACGAAATACCTATTTCTTTACTGCCCACAAGGGGCTAAACACAGAGGGGACAAACAAGGACAGACATAGGTATTAAGTCGATTACATCGACCCCAGTGCGTAACTGGTACTTAATTTATCGACCCCGAAAGGATGAAAGGCAAAGTCAACCTCAGTGGAATTTGAACTCAGAATGTAAAGACAGACGAAATACCTATTTCTTTACTGCCCACAAGGGGCTAAACACAGAGGGGACAAACAAGGACAGACATAGGTATTAAGTCGATTACATCGACCCCAGTGCGTAACTGGTACTTAATTTATCGACCCCGAAAGGATGAAAGGCAAAGTCGACCTCGGCGGAATTTGAACTCACAACGTAGCGACAGACGAAATACCGCTAAGCATTTCGTCCGGCGTGCTAACGTTTCTGCCAGCTCGCCGCCTTTTTAATACCGTATATTCCGCAGCCAGTCACATGCTCGGAGAAAAACTTGTCATCTTTGATATAAAAAACAGCTGAATAAAATATGACTGGCTGTGAATATGTCGACCAAAATCCCGGAAATTATAAAATAAGTGAATTACAAAAATCCGTATTTATGAATACCTCTCATATTTTGCATAAATTCCTCTTCATGTAAAACCAGTCTTATTCATTCAAAAATGGTTATAATGAATGGTCCTACTCTAATATGCACCTGTTGATTGGAGAGCAGGCGAGAGGGATCGTACATTTGGTGGGTAGAATAATCCTGGATCTGTGGGATTACTTGATTGGCCCTAGTTGAATTTCCTCCTGTATCAGGACTGTTTCATTGATGTTATCACATGATAATAGTATTTCACTGTGTTTTCCTTTCCTTTCTCCCCATCTTTTACTTAAATCCTCACACGCGAATTGTTGTCTGTCCTTGTAACGTTCTTCTCATCTATGCCCCTGAGGCTAATAAAAGAAATGATTATTATTATTATTGCTCTTGTTGTTGTGTTTGCTTTACAACGCAGTAATCTTTAAAGAACTGCTCCAGCAGATGGCGCTGGAAGCCGACATGTCGAAATCATTCCCTAGTGACTTTCTCAATTAGCTGTCATTTTGACTGGATATTCTATGATTGATAACCGAATTCGGATCACATTTCTCCGGTTAAAAGATGGGTCGCTTACGTCCTTAATTTTTCTTCATCGCTTGTTCTCAGCTTCTGACAGATCACACAACATCATCGACGTAACATTCCAGCTCCTGGCAGCAAACCCCCACTTTCTCTCGTTTCCCGCCACTCCTCATCTATCTATCTATCTATCTATCTATCTATCTATCTATCTATCTATCTATCTATCTATCTATCTATCTATCTATCTATCTATCTATCTATCTATCTATATTATTGTCTGTCTCCTTGTTTATTTAACAGCAGACAGCTTCAATCATCAACTCTAAATGAGATCAAGCTTTCAACACTGAAAAACAAGCAAAATATCCCCTACTATCTGTGGGCCTATCTATCCAATCTATCCAATCTATCTGTCTATCTGTCTGTCTGTCTGTCTATCTATCTATCTATCTATCTATCTATCTATCTATCTATCTGTCTGTCTGTCTGTCTGTCTGTCTACCTATCTGTCTGTGTCTGTCTGTCTGTCTGTGTGTCTGTGTATCTGTCTGCCTGTTTGTCTGTCTCTCTTACACACACACCATACTCTCTCTTTCTTTCCCTCTCTCTTCATCTCTCTTTCTATCAATCATGTTACAACTTCGCTATTATTTTCTGTTTATCGCTTCCCCTGTCACCTCACTCACGGCACACCTACATACACTCACACACATACACCCATACATATATACATACATATATATGTATATATACACACACATACATATATATTCATATGCACTTACATATCTATATTAGACTATGCATACATACATACATATATATATATATATATATATATATATATATATATATTTATTTTTACTTACACACACACAATGTGTATATAAGTATATATAGAGAGAAATATAGATATGTATGTGTATATGAATATATATGTGTATGCGTGGATATATATATGTATGTATATATATGTGTGCGCGTGTGTGTGTTTGAGTGTTGGGAGGTGGACAGAAGAAGAGATGAACAGAAAATAATAGCGAAGTTTTGACATACACACTCACACATACACATATGCGCATAAGCAATCTAAGCACACAGCCATCTTATATAAAAATGACAATTTCTGTCCGTCTGTTTGTTACCATCTTGTTGCCTATATCAGCGAGCCAATTTTTACGAAACTTTGCATACATGTTAAACTAACATCCAGTTCAATTATAAACTAATTGGATTGCAATTAAAAATTATAATGGGCCCCCTACGGGCGTTGGGTTATTATATGATAAAATGAGAAGAAAAATGTGGTGGCATAATGAGGGTGGCTGATATCAGGGAAGAGAAGGAGACGACAGGAAGAAACAGTGAGACAGGGAATATGAGAGATAGAGAGAGAGAACAAGCGATAGGGATAGAGCAGGAGAGAATGTGTTTACCGAAGGGAACAACGAATTTTAATACTTTGTTCTTTAATTTTTACCTGTCATTTTACTTATCGCATGCTCAGTCAAAAATTTTTTTTAGTGAAAAGTAAAGTGTTTTTATATTTGTTTTCAAACCACTGTATTAAGATTTATTAAAACTTTACCAACGTACTGAAACAATAAAACTATAGATAATGTCTTTTATTTTCTTCCATTGATGAATAATAGCCCGTCGTTGTGAGGCAATTTTTACAATAGTATGTCTTATACAAATTTTTGTTTATCCCATGTCAGACCATGCTTTCCCCAACAGATAGGCCTCTTGATCAGGACAGATTTGTGCAATTTTTCGGAAAAAAAGTTCGTTCGCGATCTTTTTCCTTTTAAAATTACCTGCATGTTTGTTCGACCGTTTCACATGACTTTATTCATTAAAACTTATTAAAATATCAGAAGTTCTAACAACTTTGGTCGTTGTAATGCCTAGCTTTCGTTTGTTTAATAAAAATTCCCTCACGTAATGATTTTGCTTTCATTTGTGATAAACACTTATCATGCAGAAAATGCTAACTTCCAAATCGTGTTTTCTGATTAGGTAAAAGTGATTAAATTTTAAACCCCAGTGACATTTTACTGCACTATTTCTAGAGCAAATAAATAAAAAATTCGGATTTAACGTGGAAAAGTATTTCAATATACCAAATTTGAACATTTTGAGCTAATTTTAAAATTTCACAATGTGACAGTAATAGGGAAAACCCCCAAAATTGATAATATTCAACCTTCAATTGTTTCATAGTCGCACATCGTCAATCCCCTCAACATTCTAACCATCCACCAATTCAACTTTGATATTACCTTACCATTACAAATCAATCAATTTTATGATTTAAATATTTTACTTGCAGTATTTGTAAATATATCCCACGTCACGTGTATTTGTAAATTTATTTGTAATTTAAACGGAAACTGAACAGGGAACGGGATAGGATATGCAACATTGTAATGGGAACGGGAGCTGGAAATACCCTCGACTTTTCCGGGTATTACCGGGTAATTCAGCTAGTATTCTATAAAGAATACATGTCTATGCACAAATACATGTGTGTGTGTGTGTGTGTATTGTACAAACATATGTATGTATACAAACACACGCACACATACACCTTGAATGTCAACATTCACATCGATATCAACGAGTACTCGTACATGCTCACACATGTTCGCACGCCCAGGTGATTCAGTGCGCGCGCGAACATGTGTGTGTAGAGGGTGATGGTGATAGTTGTGTGTGTGTGTGTGTGCCTCTGTGTGTGTGCATGCATATCCGTCCATCCCTGAGTCTGTGCGCGCGCGCGTGTGTACATGGGGTGGGGTGGGGTGGAGATTATATGCGTACGACCGTAAATATGGATGAGTGCCTGATGAAATTCTGGTATGATTTTCCTCCACTTTTTTGGCTTCAGTATTCATTGTTTAACTATGTGTATTTCATACTTAAAGTATACACATAGTTAAAAGCCTTCTAAATTGCAATATTTGTGTCAAAAATACTTTTATAGACGTATAGTGTTAAAAAGCACAGAAATATATCAGCAGTAGGCAAAAATCTACTCACTATATATGAATCATTAACGTAATTCACACAAACCTTTGAAGATATTTCAAATTATATCTACTAGTTGTTTACGTTTATTCATTCCAAGGATTAACATGAGTAGATCTGATTATTTTCAGTTACAATAAACAACAATAGATGTAAAAATAATAAATTTTCGGGCATCTCTGTGCCTCCCTTCTATCTTTTGCTTTATCCTTCTTGCAGAGAAGCTCAATTCTATTCTCAGCTTAACTGCAAGTATTCTGCAAGTGGAAGATTTTATATGGTTAAATGAGTCGTTAAAAGTTGAAACATTTCATACCTCAGTTTGCTAATTCAGGGAATGTATTATTACGATTATGCTGCTTTATATACATCTTGTCATACGTTTCTTTTGTAGAAAAGGATTTGCTCAGTTCCAACGTCAATAGATCTTCATTTCTGGTGATCTGTTGCTGCGAAGTAATTTGGCACACCATCAAATTGTGTGTGTGTGTGTGTGTAAAAATATATATATATGTATGTATGTATGTATGTATGTATGTATGTATGTATGTATGTATGTATGTATGTATACAGGTATGTTTGTATGTATGTATGTATGTATGTATGTATGTATACAGGTATGTATGTATGTATGTATGTATGTATGTATGTATGTATGTATGTATGTATGTATACAGGTATGTATGTATGTATGTATGTATGTATGTATGTAGTATGTATGTATACAGGTATGTTTGTATGTATGTATGTATGTATGTATGTATGTATGTATGTATACAGGTATGTATGTATGTATGTATGTATGTAAGTATGTATGTTTGTATGTATGTATGTATGTATACAGGTATGTATGTATGTATGTATGTATGTATGTATGTATACAGGTATGTTTGTATGTATGTATGTATGTATGTATGTATGTATGTATGTATGTATGTATGTATGTATACAGGTATGTATGTATGTATGTATGTATGTAAGTATGTATGTATGTATGTATGTATGTATGTATACAGGTATGTTTGTATGTATGTATGTATGTATGTATACAGGTATGTTTGTATGTATGTATGTATGTATGTATGTATACAGGTATGTTTGTATGTATGTATGTATGTATACAGGTATGTATGTATGTATGTATGTATGTATGTATGTAAGTATGTATGTATGTATGTATGTATGTATGTATACAGGTATGTTTGTATGTATGTATGTATGTATGTATACAGGTATGTATGTATGTATGTATGTATGTAAGTATGTATGTATGTATGTATGTATGTATGTATACAGGTATGTTTGTATGTATGTATGTATATACCATAAAAAGGCAGGAGGTACGAGAAGGGGAATATATTTATTTAACCCTTTGACATCCTTAAAATTACGGCCGTTTCTTATTTTCAGCTTCGTGGTAGAGTATTAAACCATATTCGAACATTTTGCTATCTGCAAGAATATTTATTTTGCATTGATGATAGTACCTTGAATATAAATAGTTATCATACCTTTTATCTTTTACTTATTTTAGTCATTAGGCTATGGCCATGCTGGGGCAGCGCCTTGAAGGACTTTTTAGTCGAATGAATCGAACGCAGCGCATATTTTTTTTAAAGACTGGTACTTATTCTATCGGTTTCAGGGACATAAATACACCAACATCGGTAGTCAAGCGTTATGTGTGTGGGAAAGGACTAGCACAGATACGCGCGCGCGTACACACATACATATGTGACGGGCTTCTTTCAGTTTTCATGTATCAGATCCCAAAAGGCTTTGGTTGGCACAAGGCTGTAGTAAAAAAACACTTGTAATTGCACAATACGTAGCATGCATATTGGGGCAGACATGTAAAATGATTTATAATACACTGAAATTATTATTACATGATGAAGGCTGCGAAACGGCCGTAATCCTAAGGATATATATATATATATATATATGTGTGTGTGTGTGTGTGTGTGTGTGTGTGTGTGTGAAACGATCGTACTGCATTACCTCTGGATATCCTTGTTGCTTATTTTGATTTATATTATATATATATATATATATATATATATATATATATATATACATATATACGTGTGTGTGTATGTATGTGTGTACATATGTGTGCGTGTGTGTATTAAAAGGTAGTTTAGTTTTACGAACCTACGTAATTTTAAGTTGCATAGAGCAAAGTCACACTGCTATTAAATAATATGCGACTCAATAACAACACCACATTTACTTCTAGAGGTGACGCAATACTAAGACAAGCATTAAAATATTTTCTCCTAAAAGCTTATTCAACCAGCGACTAATTGTGCTACCACTCCCACACAATGATGTGCATATTATATATATATTATATATATATATATATATATATATTATATATACATTTATACACTACATCGTTAATATCACAATTATTATTTAATATACAATTAGATTTATCTCTACATGTACAATAATATAAGTCTTATCATTATTAATATTATTATCAAATAATTTCTTTTTATAAAAATTATTCAGTTATATTTATTAAATGAAGAAATAATGTTACCAACATTATTAGTGGTAGAGTAACCAACCAACTCCAAAATTATTAAAAGAGAAAATGTTTCTATATTTACGATTATCTCTAATAAATTGTCTATAACATCTAAAATCTCTTTAATAATATTCGTTTTACTTGATCTCCATAAGGAACTATTAACCAAATTTTATTCTTATTAACCTTATTATTATTATCATTATTATAAATATATTTAAATTCTTTATTTTATTAAATTTATCAGAATTATATCTATGTACAGCATTTAAGGAATTATTAATATTATTAAATTTATCAATATAATTATTATAAATTTTTAAATTTATTTTTATTTATATTATCCTTATTTATATTATTATTATTATATTTATTATTATTATTATTATACTTATTTATATTTTTATCATTTTTATTATTTTTTTTATAATATCTATTATTTTTACCACTAAACCTAACAAAATTATAATTATTATTAGAAGTATCTCGAAAATTAACAATTAAATCTTTATCGCTAATATTATAAAATTTAATATTCCTATTATAACCTGCCCCTCTAAGGGCCTCATTATAATAATTAGCATGTTTATTAAAAATCTCTATATCATAAGAGAGTAATGAAATACGTTTACTTATATTATTAATCAACGATTTTTTAATAGAAAATGGGTGATTACTATTAATTTATATATCTAAGGTTCTCATTAAGTTTATGATATGGTTGTGTTTTACCTGTAATAAGATTAAAATTAACATCTAAATAATTAACATTATAATTCTCCTTATATATAGTAATACGTAAACCATATCTTTTAAAGAAACTATATAGTTTTTTCTTATATACTTCTAGATTCCTATTAGTACAATTCTTTGTAACTAGTAGAAGATCGTCTCTATATAAACCACCCTCTATCTTAAGATTTTCTAATTGGAGTTCAGATAAAAGAAAAATACCTACTAAATCAGTAGCCTGTGCAGAATCTGGTGCTCCCATAGGTATATCAAAACAATCTCTAGTATCATTCCTAGCCATATTTATTTTTATATTAATTAGCGATTTCCTAGCCATTTTAATTACATTAACTTCTTCCGTGACATGCCCACTTTATTCATTGCGAAAATAAGCGCTTTATTAAACACAATTTCATTAATAGAAGAATAATAATTATCTATATCTATTTGAATAAATTTATAACGATTTTTATCTTTAATATTATTAAACCATTTCAATGTATTATTATTACTAAACCATAATTTTAAATAATTAAGTTTATTTAACTTATCAATATATTTATCTAAAATAAATTTACTTAATTTACCTAGGTCCGATTTACATGGGCAAATTAATCTAACTTTAGGGTCTGAATAAAAATTATCTTTATGGTCTTTAAGAGTAATTCTGGGGTGCAGAGGTACATAAGGTTCAGTTTTATTATCCAACTCATATTTTAACATACTACTTTTTTAGAGGCCTTATTAATATTATAAAGAATATCATCTGGAACAATTTTATATTTTTTAATTATTTCTTTCCCTAATAGTTTATCATATAATTTAACATCTAATATATATAAGTTCCTTGTTTTATCAGATTGTACTATAATACCATCCATATTTCTCATATCTTTAATTTTAATTGCTAAATTCCTTAAATATTCATTATTTCTATTTGGGTATTTATGGAATTCAATATTTTTTACCACCTTCCATATACTATCTTCAAGTAATTGTAATTCTTTATAAATGGAGGTTCCTTTCTAGATTTAAATTTAGAGGTATAATTATCATTCCTACTATCAATATCATTAATAAATAAAAATTATAGTAAAAAGCTTTCCATTTAATTCTAGAAATAAAATCTTTACATTATTAACAAGTTTCAAGATAAATTCCTTTCTAGAAGGAATAGGAATATCTTTCAAAGATGAATCCCAAAACAGCGGTTCTATCTTACCTGTAAAATCCATAATTTACGAAATTGAGGTATTACACTCAATATACAAAATTATCAATATTATATAAATAATAAATATTAGGGAATAAATCCAAATTTACAGGGAAAAAATCAGATTTAGGATTAAATCCAATTTTATAGTAAAATATTATAAAATATTATTTGAGACAAAACCACTATTTTGCAAAACAAACAAAGAAAGACTTAATCAATACATAAAATTTTAATA
>NW_021836373.1:20000-24441 GCF_006345805.1 Octopus sinensis
CCCATGCCAGGTTCGTTAACTACCCTGTCTATGATGTAGCGCATCAGATAGAGGTGTCATGGATGGTCCGGCCTGGCACGGCGCATGTTTGCGCCTTGTCGACCAGTTTCTCGATGACAAGCGCCAACCTCTTGGCTAGCACCTTGGCCAAAATTTTCAAGTCTGCATTAAGCAGAGTGATGGGCCTAAAGTTATCTATTACATTTCCTTGTTTAGATCTTTCTTCAGCAGTGTTACGGCTCCTCGGCTCACAAAACCAGGAATGCTCCCGTTTTGCTGCCAGTTGCAGTACACCGCCGCCAAGAGATCTCCAAACAAGTCTGGCATTCAATTGTAAAGCTCGTAGGGTAGACCATCCAAACCCGGTGATTTGTCCCTCGAGCATTCTGCCATCGCTTCCCGCACTTCCGCCGCCGTGATGGCACCTTCGCAGCACCCTGCCTTCTTTTGTCGAGAGTCGTGGTAGGCTATGTAGGTAGGCACTGAAGTCCACCCTACGTTCTTGCCCCCACTCGTTCCGAACAGTCGGGCAAAATGCTGCTGAAAGGCCTCACACATTTTACTTGGCTCGAGCAATTCGCGCCCCTGTTCATCTACCAGTGACCGAATGGTGGCTTTGTTGCCCTGTTGCGCCTCTGCCACCCGGCCTCTCTCGCGGCTCCAACACCTTCGTTCCTTAGAGCACGCATCCTAGCTCTGACAGCACATCCTTCGTGTTTGGCGTTGAAGTGTTGGTCGAGGGCCAACCTCGCCGCCAAAACGTCGGATGCGATGCCGCTTCTAATTGCCTCTTCTAGCTTCTTAACTAGCTCACCCTCTACTCTATTTCTATCTATGGCTAGTGCTTTGCTGTACCTAATCGCTTCTGCTTTTTTACTGCTCTCTTGAGGGCAAACCACCATTTGTTGTTGATGATGGCTCCCGTCAAAGCCCTCTTTACTAGTGTGCTAATCCGGTCTCTGAAAACTTGTCTCGATGGAAAGACGCGTTTAGTTTCCAGTATCCGGGACCCTGCCTAAGTGTCTTACCTAAGTCTAGCGTACATGTCACAAGTTTGTGATCCGTGTAGCTGACTATGTGGAATTGTGGACATCCTATGCTATCTCTATCTACTGTCCTACACAGTATCCTATCTAGATACGATCTCGACGAGCCGATGCGGTTGCTCTATGTCCACGTTGGCGCATTCGGGTGGTCTAGTCGGAACCTGTCAGACAGTTGAAAGCGTCTGAGCAGGTCTCTGAGGCATTTGCATCCCCGTCTATTCCTCTATCTCTACCCACGTAGTCTACATGCGTGTCCAAGGTAGCATTCCAATCCCCCACTAAGAGTAAAGGACGAGACGTTCCCAAAAAACTTCTAGACGTTGAAAGAAGTCCGCCCGACCTGTAAGGGCGGTGCGTAAACTGATACGAGTCGAAAAGCGCACACCATTGCTGCCGTCGACATCCAGGACGACCAGTCTACCCTCCGGGTCTACGAATATTGTCCTTACTTTGAGATCCAGACTCTTGTGAAAAAGTACCGCGGTGCCACTACCGCCCATTCTCGGCAGACAGGGGGGAAAATAAATGTTGAACTGTCCGCCAAACATGGTCTTTAGGGCCCGCGGATTGTGGAGTTTGGTCTCGCTTATGGCTATGATTTCTAACTTATGTGACTTTATGTCATTTAAGAGGTACCCTGTTTCCAAGGGGACCCCAAGCCACGCGCATTTACACAACCAATCTTGATCATAGTTCTAATGAATTAGAATACAGAGGGTTACTTACTGCTCGAAAGTTTTTGCTTTCTCCTCCGTTGGTTTGTCCTCGAGAAGATCCCAGTACAGTTTCTTTGTGAGATATTTTTGGCATTTACCAACCGCACTGGGGAAAATGCCTTTGAGTGTGTGGTGCAGACTTTTGGAGATGTGTAATATTTGGATGTGGTCTGGTGGTGTTGTGTATGGGTGATAGATAGATAGATAGATAGATAGACAGATAGATAGATAGATAGATAGATAGATAGATAGATAGATAGATAGATAGATAGATAGATAGATAGATAGACAAACTGACGGACAGGCAGGAAGACAGATAGATAGATAGTCAGAGAGATAGAGAGATGGAAACACAGATGGACTGTTAATGAGAAGGGAGAAAAGGAAAGTGAGAAGGAGAGAGTGAGGGAGGTGATTGACAGATAGCAAAATACGGAGAAAAGCAGAGAGAAAGGGAGGGATAAGATAGTCACTTTAGAGAGATCGAAAAAGGAAAAGAAAGTAAAGAGAATATATATATATATAAAAAACTTGATGGAAATATTGACCTTCTGTGTACAAACTACCTATTTCAGTTTGGACACTGGTATATATCGACATGAAGAGGTTTAGCTATGGTTCGCCGTTATCACCGATAATAGCCAATATATACATGAGAATTTGGCGTTAGGATCAACACCACTAAAACCAATACTATGGCTGCGATATATTGATGACAGCTTTATACTCTGGCCTCACCAAGAAGATGTCCAATTGCTGTTAGATCATATGAACTCAATAAAACCATCCATGCATTTCACAATGGAAAAGGGAAAAAAGGACAATCAGCTAGCATTCCTGAACGTATTAATAACACGCACTAAGTATGGATTGAAGACATCCGTATATCGCAAACCGACCTTCACTGGACGGTACCTCAACTTCAATTCCCACCATCCATACAGTGTAAAGACAGGGATTGCTCAGTGCATAAATCACCGTGCAAAGAATATAAGTAGCGATCGTAATTCACACCACGAAGAAATGATCAAGCTCAATAACAATCTATTAAGCAACAACTACCCCAAAAACATACTATCAACTCCAATTATGAAGAAAAGAGAGAGTGAAAACAATAAACTGTCTACAGTCTGTCTACCCTATGTCAAATGCCTTTCCGAAAAGATACAAAAGATATGCAGCCCATATGACATCAGGATAGTATTCAAGAGGAATACAACACTTCACAAACAACTCCTCAACTCCTCCGGGTAAAACCACCAATAGAAGAGAATATGACCAAAAACTGTGTGTGCTCCATCCCATGCAGCTGTGGTAGCTTATACAAAGGCGAAACATGCCGCCACTTCACGAGGAGATATTGTTATTCGAGTATAGCAGATCACATGGAAAAATGGAGATCACCTCCTCCAGTGGGATGAAGTTAAAATAATAGACAGAGAACACCACTGGAAAGTACGAAAACTAAAAGAAGCAGCACATATGCTAGGACACAACAACCTCCTAAGCAGACCGAGTGCAGATATGAATAGCATATGGGAACCGGTATTAAGGAAGGATAGGAATACGAATGTGCATATGTAACAAAAAATACAAGTGATTTGCTCCCTTTAAAAGCCATTGTAGATCTAAAGGTCATTAAACATGACTCAAAAATAAATCATTTGTCAGCGATTGCCATTGACATGTAAAGAATTGATAAATACCACATATGTAGAATCAATGTAGACAGCAGTTTGAAATGTTTCACCAAAAAGGAAAACTGTAATCATCACTAAATGTGACTAGGGTGTTAGAAACACCTACATTGCTACATATAAGGGCTAACATGCTCTAATGGTGTAGTCAAAGCAGATAATTGTATACATGTATACTGACAGGGACAGTTATCATCCGAAAACACCGTTCGTGTATTCTTTATATTGACAGTCAGTTTCGGCAATTTCCGTTGCCTCATCAGTAAGGACTAATAGTCGCCATTCTTGATCGCTAAATCCACAAGTTTTATTCTCTCTCGGTTTATTTTCTCTTATACCTTTCTGTTGAAGACTAGACTCGAAACGTAAATGTCTTTCTCACCTTCCAGAGCATCAAACTAATACACTTGCTTGTTGTTCATACACCTGTCTTCGTCTTTTGTTTCTCTGTAAATTTCAACAACTATATATATATATATATATTATATATATATATATATATATATATATATATATACAATTGCAGCGTGGAAGGTGTTTATAAGCCATTTAAGAAACACACAAAAGCCGTTCGATTCACTTCAACATTTAAGTTTAATTTGTCAAAATATTTTCGTCGCTAAAATCCGCGACCTGTTCACGGACTTTGTCAGTGAACAGGTCGCGGATTTTAGCGACGAAAATATTTTGACAAATTAAACTTAAATGTTGAAGTGAATCGAACGGCTTTTGTGTGTTTCTTAAATGGCTTATAAACACCTTCCACGCTGCAATTGTTTTCGTTTCAGCACACGATCTCAGATCAAATTACTTGCTATGCGATACATCTCCGTAATTATATATATATATATATATTATATATATATTATATATATATAATATATATATATATATATATATATATATGTATGTATGTATGTATGTATGTATGTATGTATGTATGTATGTATGTAAATACATACATACATACAACATGCATGCA
>NW_021836374.1:5000-15000 GCF_006345805.1 Octopus sinensis
ATGTAACATATTATTGAGCAAATAAACAGCCTTCCTATAGAAACAGGATGAGGTGGGGAAGCACAATCTTCGAACATTAGGTCTTACTGAGGCAATGACTAGTGACTGAGACCTTTGGAAATATGCTGCGCGTGAGAAGACCTGGCAGGACAAGTGAGACCATAAACCAGGGCCTTTATCTCTGGGATGTAGCCATTGGACACAAAACTCTGCTTGCAAAGACCTGTTGAGGAAAGTGAAATCGAAATCGATCAAAAAATCAATGGAAATTGTAGCTGTGATACCAGTGCCGGTGGCACGTAAAAAGCACCATCCGAATGTGGCCGTTGCCAGTGCTGCCATGACTGGCTTCCATGCCAGTGGCACATAAAAAGCACCAACCGATCGTGGCCATTGCCAGCCTCGCCTGGCACCTATGCTGGTGGCACATAAAAAGCACCCACTACACTCATGGAGTGGTTGGTGTTAGGAAGGGCATCCAGCTGTAGAAACACTGCCAGATCAGACTGGAGCCTGGTGCAGCCTCCTGGCTTCCCAGACCCTGGTCGAACCGTCCAACCCATGCTAGCATGGAAAGTGGACGTTAAACGATGATGATGATGATGATGATATGTACTTATATTTGTTTGTGTGTTATGTGTGATAACAAGGTATCATAAGCAAAAGATGTGCTTTTAATGTGGAAATAGCATGAGTGCTTTCTATGTGATGCTGGGATGTGCACCTTTTATACGACACCAGCGCACGTGCTTTTTTACATGGCACCAGCAAAAGTGATCTTTATGTGGTTCCAGCACCAGTGCTTTTTTGATGGAACCGGCATGAGTCTTCTATACATAGCACCGACACAAGTGCCTTTTACATGGCACTGGCACAAGTGCCATTTACATGGCACATGCATCACAACCATATGTGAGTGACATAGTGGTCTCATATCAAGATTAACAGTGCCTGACCTTGTAGTTGGGGGTCTAGTTAGAATTTTCTTCAAGTCGAGTAGTCATCCTTGCTCAAAAGGTCCCTGAATAAGGGTTGTTTAAGGATGTTGAACGAAGCACCCATGTTTCCAGAGGTGAATTATTCAAACCCCAAAGAATTCCTCTTAATACATGGCTAGAGGAATTACAACTGTGTTTCGTGGTCTGCTACCACAACAGCTCCTTTATAGGATCCAGTTTGCTCAAGACATCATCAGGAGGAACCATGTCCGGTTTCGGCCCCTACTCCTCTACCGTTTTGACGTGGCGGGCCCCCCCCCTTTTGGAGGTGTCTCCAGCTCTGGTGTTGGGTGCATGTCTTCTTTCTTCTTCTTTCTTCTGTTCCCTGGCCTCTTTGATGTATCGTCAGCGAGTGCCAGCCGGTGACTGACTGTCTTGTCAAATTTTTCTCTCTAAATACCTGCCGCTAGGCTCCAGCATTCAGCCCAGCAAGTTGTCACGTGACACTGTCTCACCTTAACTGACTAGTGAACGCGTGTAGTTTTAGCCCGTGGTTTTTCTAAACGACTGCTTCAGCTCGTGATCAGAGATGCACATATCGTCAGCCACTAAGGGACATGCTCAACTGGTTAAGGTCAAACAACTGACAAGCAAATCTGTGGTATTGAGCAGAATATTTGCTTTAATGAGTTTACACTGTACTTAGTAGCCTGTATTATTCTGTCTACAATGTATTCAGAATAAAGTGCATGTTGTGCACTCTTATTTCGAATGCAGTGTATTCTATAAAACAGCGTATTTAGCAAATTTCAGTTTTAAGAACTTCATTCACCATGTCTGCAAAAGAAAATATTAAAGTGAAAATGACAATGTATTCAGAAAAACCAAAAGATGCACAACGTAATTTAGAAACAGTAATTAACTGTAATATAATTAAATAACATTCACATATTATCCTTCTCTCTCTCTCTCTCTCTCTCTCTCTCTCTTTCTTTCTCTCTCTCTCTCTCTCTCTTTCTTTCTCTCTCTCTCTCTCTCTTCTCTCTCACTCTTTCTCTCCCCCTCTCTCTCTCTTTCTCACTCTCTCTTCTGCTCACCTGTAATCAATGATTAGCATCTTACTTAACATGATATAGTTTTGATGTTACCAAACAACAAGGTACGACAACAGAAACCAGGGCATCCAGGTGTGCAGCCCTGCCCGAAGAAATCTCACCCAACTCATTCTAGCATAAAAGGAGAAGAGATTAAAAATAATGATGATGACGATGATGATGATGACAGTCATGATGATGATGAGGAGGAGGATGAGGGCTATTAATTTGAGTTCAAATATCACAAAACTTGACTTTCCCTATCATTCTTTCAGGCTCAAAGAAGGGAGTTGCAATTAAACAGTGGGGTCAATGTAATTGACTTATTCCCTTCCTTGATATGGCTGCTCTTGTGCCAATATTTGAAACCATTACAATTATTATTGTCATTGTTATTATTGTTATTATTATTATTATTATTGAGTGAGAGAGCAGTGCATGCCATCAAAGTGACACTGGGGTAAAATATACAAAGCCCAGTAAACCATCATGACTACCTGTCTGATAAGGGTACACCAAGCACATGCATCACAACCATATGTGAGTGACATGGTGATTATCAGGATTAACAGCTCATGACCTTGCAGGGGGGCCCAGTTAGAATTTTCTTCAAATCAAGTAGCCATCCTTGCTCAAAAGGTCCCTGAATAAGGGTTTTTTAAGTATGTTGAACGAAACACCCATGTTTCCAGAGGTGAATTATCCAAATCCCAAAGCAAAGTCGACTTCAACGGAATTTGAACTCAGAACGTAACAGCAGACGAAATACGTATTTCTTTACTACCCACAAGGGGCTACACACAGAGCGGACAAACAAGGACAGACAAACGGAATAAGTTGATTATATCGACCCCAGTGCGTAACTGGTACTTTATTTAATCGACCCCGAAAAGATGAAAGGCAAAGTCGACCTCGGCGGAATTTGAACTCAGAACGTAGCGGCAGACGAAATACCTATTTCTTTACTACCCACAAGGGGCTAAACACAGAGGGGACAAACAAGGACAGACAAATGGGTTAAGTTGATTATATCGACCCCAGTGCGTAACTGGTACTTTATTTAATTGACCCCGAAAAGATGAAAGACAAAGTCGACCTCGGCGGAATTTGAACTCAGAACGTAGCGGCAGACGAAATACCTATTTCTTTACTACCCACAAGGGGCTAAACACAGAGGGGACAAACAAGGACAGACAAATGGATTAAGTCGATTATATCGACCCCAGTGCGTAACTGGTACTTATTTAATTGACCCTGAAAGGATGAAAAGGCAAAGTCGACCTCGGCGGAATTTGAACTCCGAACGTAGCGGCAGATGAAGTACCGTTAAGCATTTCACCTGGCATGCTAATGTTTCTGCCAGCTCTCTGCCCTCCTGTTGAGCAGACAGTTCTGTGGATCAAAACTTCTGGAACCATCATCATTATAACCGATGGGGTACCGGTTAATTATTTCTACTTAAACGCTTGACCTTCCCATTCTCATTAGAGGATTAAACAAGATGATTAAAGATTCATTATTCCGATGACTGATCAGTTTGGTAAGAATATTGTTTCCAAGATCGATTAACATCCAAGGTGACACTCAAGGTGCTGCTGGATTAGAAGTATTTACGGTTCAATGAACAAAGTCAGTTGGGATAAATTGCCATAATTAACAGGGAAAAGCTAAGGGTTACTAACAAGAAGAAGGGCATCTGAAGAGATGCTGCCGTCTCGAAATGTCTTGTCCAACTCTCCTGCATGAATGTGAAGAGCAAACATTAATATGAGGATGATGATGATAATGGTGAGGACATTGATGATGATGATGATGATGATAATGATGGTGAGATAGTGATGATGATGATGAAAGCAATGATGACGATGATGACAACAACGATGATGATAATGATGGCAAAAATAGCAATGATGATGATGATGACGATGATGATGATGATGATGATGATGATGGTAATGGAGATGATGACGATGATGATGATGATGGCAATTATGGCGATGATGATGATGATGGTGGTGATGATGATGGTGATGTTGATGATGATGATGACGATGATGATGGCAAATATGGCGATTATGATTATGATTATGATGATGATGATGATGTTTGATAGTGATGGTAATGGAGATGATGACGATGATGATGATGATGATGATGATGGTGGCAAAGATGGCGATGATGATGATGATGATGATGTTTGATATTGATGGTAATGGAGATGATGACGATGATGATGATGATGATGATGATGGTGGCAAAGATGGCGATGATGATGATGATGATGATGTTTGATATTGATGGTAATGGAGATGATGACGATGATGATGATGATGGGAATTATGGCAATGATGATGATGAAAGCAATGGACACAACGACAATGATGATGGCAAAGATGGTGATGATGATTATGATGATGATGTTTGATAGTGATGGAAATGATGATGATGATGATGTTAATGGAAATGATGATGATGATGATGATAATGGTGGTGATGATGACAATGATGATGATGAAGATAACATCGATAACAAATTTGTTCTTGAGAGTATTCTTGTCTTCCATTTTCCCCCGCAAACACTTAAGAAGGTGTTTGATCAACTTTTCCAATAATATTTTAATTTTTGCCAGACTTATTACCGTCATCTGGCAAAACAGACGCTAACGTATTTAAAGTTAACAAACCAAGAAGTTTAAATTAATAAAAATTACGTTCGAAAAAGACAATTTCATTTTCTTAATTTTTAATTATGGTCATGAAAGGTAAAAGGAGACATCATTATCAACAGCATCATCATCATCATCATCATCATTATCTTCTTCATCATCATCATCTTCTCATCATCATCATCATCATCATCATCATCATCATCATTATTACCTTCATCATCATCATCATCATCATCATCATTATCTTCTTCATCATCATCATTACCTTCATCATCATCATCATCATCATCATTACCTTCATCATTGTCATCATCATCATCAACATTATTATCATCATCATCATTACCTTCATCATCATCATCATCATCTTCATCATCATCATTATCATTATCATCATCATCATCTTCATCACCATCATCATCATCATCATCATTATCATCATCATTACCTTCATCATCATCATCATCATCATCATCATCATCTTCATCATCATCTTCATCATCGTCATCATCATCATCATTATCATCATCATTACCTTCATCATCATCATCATCATCATCATCATCATCATCTTCATCATCATCATCATCATCGTCATCATCATTACCTTCGTCATCATCATCTTCATCATTAACTTCATCATCATCATCATCATCATCACCTTCATCATCAGCATCATCATCATCATCATTTTGTGGTCGTTGTCATCTCGTAGTTGTTGTTGCTATTGTCATCATTCCTCATTGTCTAGAATCCTCCTCTTCATCATCATCATCATCATCACCACCACTACAACTAAACTATTACTAACCCCACCCCCCACCCACTATCATCCCAGTCTGTGATACCGTTTCTGTGCATTTACCTTCTGCCTGATCAGGTGCACTGCTTCGTTGCTTAGTTTCTCAGATCAAATAACACATAGCTACGAGCATACACTTCTGCTCCATCTGGGAGCTTTCACACCAGCAATGGCGTTAACGCTACCAGAGGCATCTCGGTTATATCTTTATATATAAAAGTGAGGTTGTGTGTCTGTCTGTCTCCTACAATTTAGATTCCTAACTACTCCCACATTTTGCAGTGCAGTTTAACCACTTATAGTCGTGATTCATATCAAGCCCTTCTGGGTATTAGCGCGTGTCTACGATGAGTCTATGATTTAAAAGAAAACTTACCATCATTTTTTTCCATTTTAATGCATTTTTTCGCTATTATATAAGGGAAGTAACCCTCTAAAAATGTCTACGATGAGTCAACGATTTTAAAAAAAATTTACCATAATTTTTTTTCCATTTTTAATGCATTTTTTGGCTATAACTCTCTAAAAATGCTTATATAGTTATTTCCCTTACAAACCCGAGCAACACTGGGCGATACTGCTAGTCTTTATATATAAAAGTGAGGTTGTGTGCTGTCTGTCTCCTATGATTTAGATTCCTAACTACTCCCACATTTTGCGGTGCAGTTTAACCCAAACCGAGTATCTTATAGTCGTGATTCATATCGAGCCCTTCTGGGTATTAGCGCGCGTCTACGATGAGTCTACGATTTTAAAAATAATTTACCATTATTTTTTTCCATTTTAATGCATTTTTGGCATATATAAGGGAAGTAACTCTCTAAAAATTTATTATTAAATCTCAGAACGTAAAAAGCTACAGTAACACCCCCCCCCCTTTGTGATTAGTCATATTGAGATGGCTATTATACTTTACATCTCTAAAAATGCTTATATAGTTATTTCCCTTACAAACCTGAGCAACGCCGGGCAATACTGGTAGTATTTATATATATGTATATGAGTATATATATATATGATTGAGTGCATCTGTGCTTTTGTGTGTCTCTGTGTGTGTTCTCTCTTTTCTCTTTTACTTGTTTCAGTCATTTGACTGCGGCCATGCTGGAGCACCGCCTTTAGTCGAGCAACTTGACCCTGGGACTTATTCTTTTTTGTAAGCCCAGTGCTTATTCTATCGGTCTCTTTTGCCCAACCGCTAAGTAACGGGGACATAAACACACCAGCATCGGTTGTCAAGTGATGCTAGGGGGACAAACACAGACACACAAACACATACACACACACACACACATATATATATATACATATATACGACGGGCTTCTTTCAGTTTCCGTCTACCAAATCCACTCACAAGGCATTGGTCGGCCCGGGGCTATAGCAGAAGACACTTGCCCAAGGTGTCACGCAGTGGGACTGAACCTGGAACCATGTGGTTGGTTAGCAAGCTACTTACCACACAGCCACTCCTGCGCCTGTATAACTATGTATAACTGTATAACTGTGTGAGTGTGTGTGTGTATATGTGTGTGTGTATGAAGTGGTGCTGAAAAGATCTTGGCTTTGAAGGGGTTGAGAAATCTTTTACAGAGTTTAGAAAAACTGAAGGACCGCTGCAATAAATGTGTGAACTTGAGTGGGGAGCATGTTGAATAAAATCATAATTAACTGATCCTCTTGTATTTTCCTTTACCCAAAGCCAGGAACTTTTCAGCACCCCTTCACACACACACACACACTCTAATAACAAATGGGGTGAAAACGAATGCTCTCTCTGTGGTTTAACTAGGATATCAAGGCTTGATAATTGTTAAGACATTCAACTTTACTTGAAACCACTGGTAGCCTTGTTAGCTTACAAATAAAAGTATTATCTCACGCTTGGAATTTACTCCATTTTTCTGTAAAATAGCAATGCTTGTTTATATATATGTATATGAGCAAAACGCCCCCCTCCCCCGTCCAATGGACGGTGCTGAGTTGTCAACCATTTAAACCAAATTTTCTCAAAACAATTTGTCCGACCGTCCCATAGGCCTCCCCTTTGAGAAACACTGATTTAACCTAAATTTGAGATACCATTAATTTTTCTTGCATATGCGTAGTATCAATCGCAACAACTGATGTACTTGCGCATACAAATGCACGTTCCCACGGCTTTATCAATTGCTTTCTCACCTGGAATTGATTTTTGTAATATTTTTCAAGACTTATACATGCTCTGATACCATCGGTGTCTTCATATCAAATTTGAGTGCAATCGGATGGAAGATCCCCGAGATCCTAGAAGACACACAGACAGACAGACAGAACAGATTATATATAATATATATATGTCTGTGTGTGTGTATGTATATATATATATATATATATACAACAGACTTCTTTCGGTTTCTGTCTGCCAACTCCACTCAAATGTCTTTGGCTGGTCTGAGGCTATTGCAGAACACTATATATATATATATATATATATATGTATATATATATATACACACTATTACATGTGGTTATGTATAGATATAGGTTTATATATATATATGTATATATATTTATATATATATATATATATAATATATATATATATATTCTATATATGTATATATATATGTATTTATATATATTATATATAATATATATATATATGTCTATATATATATATATTACAGAGAGAGAGAGAGGAGAGAGAGAGATAGATAGATGATAGAGAGAGAGAAAGACATTGATAGGCAGATAATTTTGTATGTACATAATTACGTGGATATATATGTGTAGTACATATCTGCATATATGTACATAAATTATGTGTAGGTGTGTATATGTGTGTGCATGTGTACCTGTAAAGATATACACAAACATAGAGGCATATACACACACACATATATACACACACACATATATACACACATCCAAAGACATGAACATGTGTAGTCGTATATTTCTGCCATTGGAAGGCTTCATGTCATGTGTGTCTCCATAAAATATTTCCAATAATGGAATTACAGTTTGTCAGGAAAGACATTGAGACCATCTCTTGAGGTGTTGGGGTAAGGTTGGAGGGAGGAGGGAGAAGTGAGATGTATTAAGATAGTGAGATGGAGAGAGGGAGGGAGAGAGAGAGAGACAGTGCAAGAGAGATGAGAGAACAGAGAGTGAGAGAAAGGGTGTGTGTGTGTGAGGATAATGACAGGAAGAAAGGAAGGAGAGAAAGGAGAGAGAGAGAGAAGGAAATGAAGAGAATGAGATATATTGAGAGAGAGAGAGAGAGAGGATGAGAGAGAGAGGGTGAGAGAGAAAGAGTGAGAAAGATAGAGAGAGACACTGCAAGAGAGAAGATGAGAGAAAGGGCGTGTGTGTGAGAGGATCATGACAGGAAGAAATGAAGGAGAGAAAAGGAGAGAAAGAAGGAAATGAAAAGAGTGAGATATATTGAGACAGAGAGAGAGAGGGTGAGAGAAGTGATAAAGAGAAATACACAGTGTGAGAGAAAGAGAGAGAGAGAGAGACAGACAGACAGACAAACAGACAGAGAATGTGTGTGAAAGATCATAGAGAGAGGAAGAAAGTAAGGAGAGAGAGAGAGATGTAGAGAGTGAGATATATTGAGAGAGAGAAAGAGGGGGTGATAGTAGTGATAAAAAGAAAGAGAGAGTTAGAGAGGGGGAAAGAGAGAAAGACAGAGAGAGAGAGAGAAAGATAGAGAGAGAGAGAGAGAGAAAAGAGGGCATCGTAAGGAATGAGAAAGAGAGAGTAAGATGCAGAGTGTGAGAAAGAGGGAGATAAATTGATAGTTTGATGGACAGACAGACAGACAGATAGACATGCAGCCAGGCAGTCAGGCAGCCAGATAGATGAGAGTGGCAGGGGGAGGAGATTGATTAACTGGAGAAATCTTGAAAGGTGGTTGTCAGAATGGGAGTGGTGGTGGATGATGGGAGTTATCATGTAGGGAGGTGCTAGGGGTGGTACTTGGTGATGGGTGATTGGTGGAAAATATGAGCAATTTATATATATATACATTACATACATTCACCTACCATAATATATATATATATATCTTATATAATATATATATATATACATTCATATACATAATATATATAAATATATATATATATATATATATTACATTCATATACATAATATATATATATTATATATATATATATATGTGTGTGTGTGGAGGCGCAATGGCCCAGTGGTTAGGGCTGTACTCACGAAGAACTGACCATCTCAACAGAATTGATACCAATATTGGTGCCATGGGAAAAGCAGCTAGTACCCTCTGTGGAGTGGTTGATGTTAGCAAGGGCATCCAGCTGTAGAAATCAGGCCAAAACAGATAGTAGGGCCCAGTGTGGCCCTTGCATTACCAGCTCCAGTCAAATTGTCCAACCCATGCCAGCATGGAAAAACGGACATTAAATGATGATGATGATGATTATGATAATGACACACAGACACACAGATGTAAAGTAAGTCCCAATACATGGATTCAA
>NW_021836374.1:20000-28706 GCF_006345805.1 Octopus sinensis
AATCAGTAACCAACACATAGCAAACCTATATCTCTTCTCAACGACTGCCTTCACCATTGCGACTGCACACGCCACACTGTACTATCTCTTTTATTTGGCACACAGGCCATGATACAGAGGGGACTGAACCCAAAACCATGTGGCTGGTAAGCAAGCTACTTACCACACAGCCACTCCTGCGCCTATTTCTTTCTCCTTTTTACCTTTTGTTGGTGATGTTGTTGTACTTCTTTGTCACTAGCTCTCTATCATATCCATTTCTTCCTCCTTTTCCTTTTTCGGACTCTTTGGCAGTGAGTTCACACATTCCTTTCTCTTTTTTTTCTGTTCACCATGGTGATTGCATCCTCCGCTTCCTCTGTGTTCTTCTCAACTTCTAGTACTGCCATTTTGGCACTGTGTTCCTGTTTGGCACCCTACAGCTGTTTCTTCTCTTCACCTTCATTGTCTTTCTGGGGACACCTTGTGCTCATGTGTCACCTCTCTCCACATTAATAACAGGTTGGTAGTCATCCCCCCACCACCACTCTTAATCTCACATTGTCTGGCAATATCACTTCTTCTGCTATTTCGTGTAAGTCCTCTATACTGACTTGTATGGCCATTTCAAGGCCATATCCCCAACAATTTACCATTTCTGTCTTAGTTACTTTAAAAATTTCCGCGTCTTCCTCAATATTATGCATAATGGCTGCCACCAGTCACACTCCGGGGTTACTCTACCTATCCTTACTCTAGCCACTCTTTTGCCACAGTAAGTTGGCAGAAGTACCCACTCTTGCATCCTTAGCGTCACAGTGGAGTGATTTATTTCTTCCTGTTCACTAGCGAACGTCGCCTCCACTGTGCCGCATTTTCTCTCTCTCGTGTAGAATGTTGTAAAACTTTTTATTTCCTTCAAACACTCTTCTCTGACTTCCACTGTGGCTATTTCTGTTTTGTTTTTTTTGCTGAAGTGGACAGTGTTCTGTAGACCACTGTTCGCTTTGTTACGCTGGCTGTAAAATCTTCCACCAGGATCAGCCTTAAACTAGTTCCTTCCTTCTCAGTTAACTTGTATTCTTTTAGTTTCTTTCACTCAATTTTCACTTCTCAAACCTCTAATGCGTCAGTAGTTAAACCTCTTCCAGTGGCTGAAGCATAACAGCAGGCCTGTGCTTGAACTGGTTTTTACTCCATTCTTCTTTATTTTCTCCACTTCACCCATAAATGGGGAAGAAAACAGCAATAATAATTCAACAATTCAACAAATAGGTTGACCCTTATGGGAGACCTTCAACAAATAATTAAAAATCCAACTTACATCTAATAAGGATCAAAAATGATTCAACCGAACAGAAAATCACTGGACTGTGCAAACACACTGTCCGTACAAATGCATCTTTGTAAGGTTTAGGAGAGTTCGTTTGCTAACCCACAGGGGTGTCAGGATTTCACCACAACACATATATGTATGTATATACATGTATGTGTGTGTATGTATATATATATATATATATATATATATATGTATGTATTATTTAAAGCAGTAGAAAATTCAACAAAACCTGTTACTCTGAGTTTCCTGTTGCCGTTCATCGGACTGTTTTTCTAGCAAAAACTGTCCAATGAACGGCAACGGGAAACTCAGAGTAACAGGTTTTGTTGAATTTTCTGCTGCTTTAAATAAAGCATATTACTCTACCCCTGGTATTTGAGTACTCTTTTTTCCACCTTGTTTCACATTTATGTGTTTACTCTGGTATATATGTATGTATATATATATGTGTGTATATATATGTATATATATATATATATATATATATATATATATAGGTGCAGGAGTGGCTGTGTGGTTAGTAGCTTGCTTACCAACCACATGGTTCCGGGTTCAGTCCCACTGCGTGGCACCTTGGCCAAGTGTTTTCTACTATAGCCTCGGGCCGACCAAAGCCTTGTGAGTGGATTTGGTAGATGGAAACTGAAAGAAGCCCGTCGTATATATGTATGTATATATATGCGTGTGTGTGTTTGTGTGTCTGTGTTTGTCCCCCTAGCATTGCTTGACAACCGATGCTGGTGTGTTTATGTCCCCCGTTACTAAGCGGTTCAGCAAAAGAGAGTGATAGAATAAGTACTGGGCTTACAAAAGAATAAGTCCCGGGGTCGAGTTGCTCGATTAAAGGCGGTGCTCCAGCATGGCTGCAGTCAAATGACTGAAACAAGTAAAAGAGTAAAGAGTAAAAGAGTAATATATATGGCTAGGATTTGGTCAACAGAAATATACATTGTATGAATGTGTATGTGTTTGTGTGCATGTGTGTGTGTGTGTGTGAAGGTGCATGGCTTAGTGGTTAGGGTATTGAGCTCATGGTTATAAGCTTGTGAGTTCGATTCCTGGTGGTGTTTTGTGTCCTTGAGCAAGACACTTCATTTTTTGTTGCTCCAGCCCCCTCAGCTGGCAACAATGTTCTCTACCTGTATTTCAAAGGACAAACCTTGTCGCATTCTGTGTCACCTTGAATCTCCTTGAGAACTACATAAACGATATGCATGTCTGTGGAATACTCAGCCACTTGCATGTTAATTTCATGAGTGGGCTGTTCCATTAATTGGATCAACTGGAGCACTTGTCCTCATAGCCAATGGAGTGCTGGTCGTTATTGTGTTTGTTGTCTGTTTTTGTCTGCAGCACTGGAGTGGCTGTGTGGTAAGAAGCTTGCTTACCAACCACATGGTTCCAGGTTCAGTCCCACTGCGTGGCATCTTGGGCAAGTGACTTCTGCTATAGCCCCGGGCCGACCAATGCCTTGTGAGTGGATTTGGTAGACGGAAACTGAAAGAAGCCCATCATATATATATATATATATATGTATATATATATATGTATGTGTGTGTGTGTTTGTGTGTCTGTGTTTGTCCCCCTAGCATTGCTTGACAACCGATGCTGGTGTGTTTACGTCCCTGTCACTTAGCGGTTCGGCAAAAGGGACCGATAGAATAAGTACTGGGCTTACAAAGAATAAGTCCCGGGGTCGATTTGCTCGACTAAAAGGCAATGCCCCAGCATGGCCGCAGTCGAATGACTGAAACAAGTAAATGAGTGAAAGAGTAAAAGAGTAAAGAGAGCACTGCTTAACAACTGCTGTTAGTTTCTTTACATCCCCAATAACTTAGCAGTTCAGGCAAAGAGACTGATAAATTAGATAGCAGACTTTGAAAAATAAGTACCGAGATCGATTTACTTGACTAAAACCTTTCTAAAAGATGCCCCAGCATGACCATAAACCAATGATTGAAAGAAAATTAGGCAGAAAAGCACAAAACCTTGGTGTTGATAAAAGAAATTTGGTGAAGCTTCCATGCAATGAGATTGAAACCCCGACCACATGAATGCAAAGTGAGTTTCTTAACCACATGGCTAAATCAGCGTTCATGTAATATACGGATTTAATAACCATTAATGCTATTAATCCTGACAAGATTTCTCACTTATTTCGGAAGATTATCTGAAAGAAATAGATAACAAGCTTTGCGTGTTTATGCTCTGGGCATATATAATGGCGTAATATATATATACATACATATATATATATGTGTGTGTTTGTGTTTAGGTGTATTGTGTGTGTGTGCGTGCATGTAATATATATATATATATATGTACGTGTGTGGTATATATGTATATATAGCATGTATATATATATATATATATATGTATATATATATATGTATGTATATATATATATATATAATATATGTATATATATGTATGTATATATATATATATATGTATATATATATATATATATGTAATATATATATATGTATATATATATATATTATATTATATATATATATATATATAGCATATATTTGTATGTATAACGTATATAGATAATATGGTGTGTATATATATATATGTGGGTATATATGTATATATATATATATTATATATATATATATATATATACACACACACACGTATGTCTGTGTGAAAGATACAAAGAGGGTAGGGAAGAGAGATAGAAAGAGGAAGCAAGAGTGAAAGAGTGAAGGAGGGAGGGAGAAGAACAAAAGGTTGAGGAAGAGAGGGGTAGAGATAAAGAGAGAGAGAGAGAGATAAAAAGAGAGAGAGAAAGTGAAAATCTGTAAGTTTTAGAGAGTGACAGTGAATTAAATTGTTCCTCTTTTATTTTTAAGGTTAAATCCCTTATCAAGATTATTCCCTCCCCTCCTCCCATCCCCATCACTAACACCACCATCATCATCATCATTATCATCATCATCATCAACAACAGCAACAGGAACACTATCACTGCAACTGCAACGATAGTCATCACTACTCCATCAAGTTTGACACCACCACTACCATCACCACCAGCATCATTATCATCATCATCATCATCGTCATCAACATCTTCGTCATCACTGTCCTCCTTCTCTGCCTTCTTGTCAGCATAATCTCCATCACCACCACTACCACCATCATCATCAACACGGTCGTTATCATCATCATCATCATCATCATCACTACCATAAACACTGTTGCTATCTTTGTTATTATCATCATCATCACTTCTGTTGTCATCATTGTGATCATCATCATTCCACAACCACCACAATCATTAGCATCATCATCATCATAATCATCACCCCCATCATCCTCATCACCATCATCAACATCATCATTATCATCACCATCATCATCATCACCATCATCATCAACATCAACATCATCATTATCATCACTATCATCATCATCATTACCATCATCATCACCATTACCATCATCATCATCATCATCACTGTCATCATCATCATTATCATCTCTGCTTCGAACAATAATGCTGATATTGTTATCATTGTCATTGTTGCTGATGTCATCATCATGATCGTCGTCACCCACCATCACCATCACCATCTCTTCGACCATAACCATCATCGTCATCATCATCATCATCACCCCTACTACCACAATTACTCTTGTTAACAGTTGCAGGATTAGTTATCGCAGTATTTTCAGATTGTGCAACATCAGCAAAACCGTCATCACCAGCATCATCATCATCAGCAGCAGCGGTGGTAGCTACAGCAGCAGCAGAAACTCAACAAGAGTCACCATCATTATCATTACCATCATCACCATCATCATCACCATCATCGTCAGCGGTAACACCATCACCATCATTGTCATCGTCATCATCACCACCATCGTCACCATCACAAAATTCATTATCTTCATCATCATCACTATCAACTTCATCAGTAGCAGCACCACTACTATCATTGCCATCATCATTATCATCATCGTCATCATCACCACCGCCACTGCCACCATCATTGCAGCATATTCTTCAACAAGCAGTTCTTTAACACCAGTGAAAAAGGCTCTACCCTAAGCTGCTCCCACTTAAACAGTATCTCATCACCCTTCAAGGGTCATTCTTTCTTTTGTCTTCCTTTTATGTGTTTCAGTCATTGGACAGTGGCCATGCTGGGGCACCAATGCAAAGGATTTAGTCAAACATTGAATAATGTAGTCCTAGTTACACAATGCCTGGAAATAAAAAAGCAAGTTGGGCATGTTTGAATGCTTTTGTTCATTGTTTTTATTTGATCAGGTTTGACTTGGTGTTAAAGGACAAAATTGAAGGGAGTCACATACTATAGTGTTGTCCTAGATACACAATGCCAGAAATGAAGATGATGCAGACATTGTTAGATTACTTTTGATCAATGGTCTGCATGATCAGGGCCACCCTGGAACTAAACAACAAACTCATAGAAAGACACATTGAATAGTGTAGTCCTAGATACACAATGCCTGGAGTTTTTATCGCTGGCTTATTACTCTCTCTCTCTCTCTCTCTCTCTCTCTCTCTCTTTACTTGTATACTTGTTTCAGTCATTTGACTGCGGCCATGCTGGAGCACCACCTTTAGTCGAGCAATCGACCCTGGGACTTACTCTTTTGTAAGTCTTGTACTTATTCTATCGGTCTCTCGTGCCAAACCGCTAAGTTACGGGGATACAAACACACCAGCATCGGTTGTCAAGCAATGCTAGGGGGACAAACACAGACACACACACATACACACATACATATATATATATATATATATACATATATACGACAGGCTTCTTTCAGTTTCCGTCTACCAAATCCACTCACAAGGCATTGGTCGGCCCGGGGCTATAGCAGAAGACACTTGCCCAAGATGCCAATCAGTGGGACTGAACCCGGAACCATGTGGTTGGTTAGCAAGCTACTTACCACACAGCCACTCCTGCGCCTGTATTTGATATTGGGTTTGTTCTCTGTTTGATCAGGATTGACTGAGAGCTAAACAGCAGCAGCAGCAACAACAACAACAACAACAACAGCAGCAGCAGCATAATTAAGACATTATTAAACCAGATGCCATAGATTGTGTGTTATCTTCCAACACAGCAACAAAAAAAAAATGATCCATTCTATTACATAATAATAACAATTATTATTTATATCGTTTTCTGAATAATGAGATACCCGACCACAAATAAAAATACAATTCAAAAAATTCTTGCTATCCAAGATTTTTACTATGAAGCTTTTATGCGATTAATCCAAAACAGCAGAAAATTTCTATGTTTGGCAGAATAATCAAACGCTAACGTAATTTGTGTACGGCACCATGAGAGAAAAGTTGGAAACAATCGCAATCATTTTAATTGCAGTAATCCTTCATAATAATTCTTTTATATCTAATTGCCGAGGGATAAAGAAAAATTTAATCCAATTTGGAATCCATTTTTAATAGTCATTGTTTTTGCATTAAGAATGAAATATTCAAAAAGAGAAAACCAAACAGAAAGAAAAATTAGTTTTTAAATTAACTTTTTTAAAATTGTGTTATTTGATAAGAAATACGTTTATTTTAATTTTCATTTTTTTTATTGTATATTTCTTGTATTGGCTTTCATTGGAACTTATATATATATAATACGATATATATATATAATATATATACTATAGATATATATATATATATCCATATACATATATATATTATATATATACATATATAGACATATATATATATATATACACATACATATATATACATCTATATATATATATAGCATACATATATATATATATATATACATATATATATACATATATATCCATATATATATACATATATATATATATAATATATATATATATATTATTATAGCATACATACTATATATATATATATAGATAGATAGAGATAGATAGATTGATATATATATAGCATCTATATAATATATATATATATATATATATTATGATATATGCATACATATATACATACACCTAGGATAGATAGAGATCTGATATAGCATATAATAGCCCCGGCAGCGGCGTATATATAATATATAATATATATATATATATGTATATATATATATAAATAGATGTGTATTTTTCCCTTGTTAACAATTAACATGGAAAAAATAGATAAATAGTTATCAGGGTAGCAAAAAAATCCCACAAGTAAAAAGGTTGTAACTCCTTGTTTTTAAAGGTAAAAACTTCAGGTTTCAATGGAATTTTTTGTATAATATATATAAATAAATAAATGGAGTTAAACACAGGTGTTATTCAAATTTTTTTACTTCCGACATGTTTTCGAAGATATCACTGATATTATTTTCAGTGATAAGGCCGAATTTTATAACTCTGCCTTACTTAAAGCAGGTTATACAGAGAAAGATATCTACATTGATTCCATTCAATCTTATTCTAACTTTACTAATGTAGATATGAAATCTAGTTGTAAAGAAATTAAAGATATCAATTTTAATTTATACACTAAAACAAAACGAAGAAAGGGGATAACGCTTATTTAATCCTCTATTTTCATTCTAAAGGTAAATTTAAGTCTTTCAAAAATAATTACACTAAGAATAAGATAACTAGTAGTAATTTGGTTAATTATTCCATACAGGGGGCAAATTAAATCTAATCTCCCATTGCAGTTTAGTGAAGCTATTATTAGGAATTTTCCAAAGAATTCTAGGTATTACTCTATTATCAACTCACATACGGTTAGGATTGGTTTTTCTAACACTAAAAATCTCTTACAAATTATCTCTTCATATAATATCAACCCGTTAAATATTAATACATTTACTAACACGAACATTAATTTAGTTAATACTATTCCTCCCTCTAGAAATATTAATAACAAGATTATTGTAGCTGAAGTCAATTCCAACAGAATTAAGTTTATGTCAAGTAACTCTAAAATTAAACATTCTATATACCAGTGTAAAATAAGTACTCATAATAAAGTACAATCTTACATTGGAAGCACATCTTCACAGTTATATAAAAGAATTTCTATCCATTACTCAACATTTAGGGATAGGAATAAATGTAACAGTACAGGGCTTAGTAAATTAATTTGGGATCTAAAAGACCACAATGAACAATTTAATTTTAAATGGTTGATTCTCTCAATCTCGATACCTTATTAAAAAGGCAAGGAATTCTGTCTTCTCTGTAATTTTGAACTATTTTTCATTATTTTTTCTAAAAATCCCCTTGTAAACACGGTTATAGAGCATGCAAACCGATGTAAACATTGGCAAAAACACACCTTTTAGTTCATATAAGCAATCTCTATCATTATACATATTTAAACATTAATTTTCTTTTTACATTTCACATTCACTAGTATATATTTCCTAGTCTAT
>NW_021836375.1:2500-12500 GCF_006345805.1 Octopus sinensis
GTATGTATGTATGTATGTGTATATATATATGTATATATATATATATATATATATATATATATATATTTATTTATTTATATATATGCGTGTGGTGTGTGTATGTATGTAGTATTATGTATGTATGTATGTATGTATGTATGTATGTGTGTATGTATGCATGCATGCCTGATCTCTGTCGAACAAGCGTCTTCAAAAGGCCGGCAGTTAATATCGAGTTTAGTTTGATTTTGCCATATTCATCAGATTCATCAAAATGGCGGACTGCCTTGGGAATACTGGACGCAGATATAGTCCACATCATCACTAGGGTATTGGATAATATTTCTCCCTGATCAAACTGGAATGTTTTAGATGAAACCAGATTAAACAGGTCATCATCCGCAAATAAGTATTCGTCAAAATAGTTACCCACTATTGATGAGTTTAAAGTAGTTTTGATAGATGAATGGAAAAACAAACCAAGCAGTTCTTGGTTCATATTCCGTAATCGGAAGGGGTATTTTATCACAAGGGGTATTTTATAATAGGTAATATTTACCCCCGGTTAAGATATGATGATGCGTTAGAAAACAGAATAGTGCGATAGTTATCATGAGAGGAATTTCTATATTGGCTTTCGATGCATATCGCTAACAGTTATTTATGATCAGCGATGGCGAAGTCCCGTAATCAGATTGTCTCGGCGGTGACGATTGCAGATAATTTATCTCCCCGCTAGCGATGTAAATAAGAGCGCTTATATACACCGAAACCCAATATGTGAGTTTCTCTCGTGGTAACTATAACAGTATTTTGTGTTCTAACACAACACCCACTTTCAAGTAGGGATTAATAATACCTTTTGGTACTAATACTGTTTCTGTCACTAACAATTATATTTTATAATATTTTCCCCTGGACAGATTGGAATGCTTTAGAAGAAACCAGATTAAACCCGTTGTTATACGCAAGTTGTTGTTGGTAGTCCATTGGTCTCCGACGATGTCAAAGTCTGTGATCTGGGCAATGGCAGTGCATGTGACTCCGCGTGTCACTCTGCGGCTGTTATTCATAAGTGTTCATCAAAATAATTACACCAATTTACGGGCTCAAAGCCACTGATTGATAATTGGAAAAACTAACCCAGAAGTTCCTGTTTCTTATCCTGTGATCGGCACTACTTTGTATTACGCTTACGTGCATGTAAAGCAAGACAATCATTCACTTTTAACGATCCACTCTAAATATCCTCAAGCAGATGGTAATGGTGGTGGTGGTGGTGGTGGTGGTGTGGGTGGTGGTGGTAGTGGTTGTTGTTTGTTGTTAAGTTCCATTTCGGCTTTGATTAAACAGGCGCTTCATCAAAAGCGTTCCACCCGTGGTTATGCCCTCTCTCTTTTACTCTTTTACTTTGTTTCAGTCACGTGACTGTAGCCATGTTGGATCACCACCTTTAGTCGAGCAAATCGATCCCAGGACTTATTCTTTGTAAGCCTAGCACTTATTCTATCGGTCTCATTTGCCGAACAGCTAGGAAGGTTACGAGGACGTAAACATACCAGCATCGGTTGTCAAGCGATGTTGGAGGAGACAAACACAGATACACAGACACACACATATATACATATATACGACGGGCTTCTTTCAGTTTCCGTCTACCAAATCCACTCACAAGGCTTTGGTCGGCCCGAGGCTATAGTAGAAGGCACTTGCTCAAGATTCCACGCAGTGGGACTGAACCCAGAACCATGTGGTTCGTAAGCAAGCTACTTACCACACAGCCACTCCTACGCCATCTGTTTTTTGTTTGTCTTTGTTTTCTTTTTTTTTCGGATTTACTTTATCACGATTACATCTCTCAGGCGTGGCGGTGCTGTTGAGAAACTTGCTTCCCAACGATGTGGTTTTGGGTTCAGTCCTACTGCGTAGCCAGAAGGGCAATGTTTTATACTATAGCCCCGAACTGACCAAATACTTGTGAGCGAATTAAGTAGACGGAAACTGAAAGAAGCCCTGTGAATGCATGTATGTGTGGGTGGGTTTATCTATGTGCGTGTCTTTGGGTTTGAATTATGACTGTTCCCTTCTAATGGTTGCCAACTGATGTTGGTTTTTTACGTCACCGTAATCTAACGCTTCGGCAAAAGGTGTCCGATAGAAAAAGTACAAGGCTTAGAAAAGAATACTGGGGTCAATTTATTCGACTAAAACTCTTTAAGTCGGTATGGCCGCATCCAATGAGTGAAGCAAGTATAAAATACAAGATTAACTCAAATATGATCAGCCGGTGTCAGAACCTCTGCGAATTTTTAGCGAACCTTTATTTATCCTTATTGCTCTACGTGTGAAGGCGCGTGGCTTAGTGTTTAACATGTTCCACGCCTGATCATATGGTTGTGGTTTCCATTCCTGAACTAGGCAATACGTTGTATCCAAACACAAAGCACTTCATTTCGCTTTCCTCCAGTCCACTCTGCAGGCAAACATAAGTAAACCTGCGACGGACCAACGCCAGTCCAGGGAGAAAACATGATTAAATGATTAAACAGGCGCTTTATCAAAAGCGCTCCACCCGTGATTTTACCATCTATTTTCTTGCTTTTTTCGGATATACTTTATCACGATTACATCTCACAGGCGTGTGGTTGAGAAACTTGCTTCCCAACGATGTGGTTTTGGGTTCAATCCCACAGAATGAAAAAAAAACCCGGTCTCATTAGACTATGGCTCGGGAAGGACCTCTGATCTTTTTCTTGCTTTTGTTTCTTGTTTTTTTTTGTTATTGTTACTTTGTTTATTAGTTTAGCGATGTTTCAATCCTATATTTTGTCTGAAGTAAGGAGGAATTCACCAGAGAATGTTACCGAGCATTCTAGCCACAAAGAATTTTTTTTTAAGTGGGGACAATAGATGGAGATGTTGAGACTGCTAGTTGAGTAGAAAGTGATTGGATAGGAAGATAGGAAAAAGCAAAGAATGTGAAGAATAAGAGAGAAATAAAGAGGCAGGTGAAGAAGATAAAATGAGCGAGCGAAGAGGAGGATGCGACGGTTTGAATACAAGAACTAAATGATACTGACAGATCTTGGAGCAAGTGTCCTGAGTCATATTGATTTAATGATGCCCCCTCTATCATTACTGAGATATTAGCTTATTAAGCTCTTTCCATAACATAAAAAATACCATATAAATCTAGAAATAAACCGTGTGTCAACGTATTTATTTATCGTTTTTGCGAGATATACTCTAATTAGAATAGATGTAATTCTGATAAATTGCAGATTAGAAATATCAGTCATAACCAGTTCATCGATATTAAGGAAGTATATATCTTTCATCTTGTATTTACTACTTGATTCAGTCATTTAACTGCGGTCATGCTGCAGTAGCGCGTTGAAGAGCACCACCAGCTCTTATTTTGTTTTGTTTTTTTTCTAAATTTGGTACTTATTCAGTCAGACCGTTTTGCCGATTCACTAAGTCACGGGAATATAAAGAAACCGACAGCGATTGTCAAGCAGTGGTAGGAGACAGAAACAAACACCCCCCCTCTCTCTCTCTCTTCTCTCTCTCTCTCTCTCTCACTCACTCATAAACACACACACACATACACACACACTCGTGTACAAACACACATCGTATTTGATTAAATGTCTATTTATTCAGCATTGAATTCAGGTCAAACAACAGCAACAGCGTAATTTTATAGTCTAAGAAGCCAAAGAGAATATTCTTGATCAAGCTTACAATTCAACGAGGAGAAGGATGCAATAAAAGCGTACCATATGCTAAGATCTTTATCTGGCAAAAACTCTTCCTGTCCAACGATAAGCACAACTGGTTATTTACAGTTATTGAAATAGCTGCAGTTCGTTTCGTAGGATATGAGCCATAAATAAAGAGCTACTTGCTCAGCTTGGAACAGGAGGGAGGAGTTACAATGGACAGTCGTCTAGCTACTACTGCTGACCCGCCGGCGAGAGGTTGTTACATTTTGGTAGCATTTTGCATAGGCAATGGTCAGTGATGATCTTTCTCGGTGACGAGTGGACAGCCGTCATATCATATATATGTGTGTGTAGTGTGTATGTATGTGTGTGTGTGTGTGTGTGTGTGTGTGTGTGTGTGTGTGTGTGTGTGTGTGTGTGTGTGTGTGTGTGTGTATACAATGTATTCTGCCGTCGAATACGACGTATGAACGTTCAGCTTTTGCCGAACGACCTGCACAAATGATCTGTATATAGTGATCAAATGTTCGTGCCGCACACACACATTGGCTCATTCTCGCCATCAAATCCACGTTGCCTAAACAAGTGCAAGGTGTACCACACGTCAGGTGTCGAAGTGATTGCTGACCACCGCGAGATGAAATGTTTTGCTCAAGAACAAAAATGCACCACCCGGTATAGGAAGTGAAACCACGATCTCATTATTGTGAGTGCAACACCCCAACCACTAGGCCATGCCTGCTCACACACACACACACACACACACACACACATATATATATATACACACGATTGCATGTGTATTGAAAACCAGTGGATTTATTCCACTTAATTTAGGTAAATAATCATTCGAACAATCTGTCAGCAGCGACGCCTGCTGGATTCGGCTACTCCACATTGATAACAGGGAAACACCTTAAAACTAGCCAGTGGATGCCAGACCAGCAACGGAAAGCTGATGACCTCCTCTGTTCGAAGGTTATAATGGACACAGGTTTGTGAGTCACATAGCTAGCTAGAGGCGATGGCCTCTTGGAACTAATCAGCGGCAACATTCGTCCTATTTATCTGGACTGCCATCCTAGCATGGTGATAACTATTAATATCCAGTACCGCTGCCGTAGTTTCTTTTAGAGAGAATTAGAAATAATGATATTTCTACACACACACACACACACATATATATATATATATATATAATATATATATATATATATATATATATATATATATATATATATATATATATATATATATATATATATATATATTATATATATATATATATATACATATACTTATACATATATGCACACATACGTATACATATATACACACATACATGCATACAGATATACATACGTACATGCATACGGATATACATACATACATGAATACAGATATGCATGTAAATTCTAAAACCCCATGGATTAAGTATCTGATTCACTTTCAGACTTATATTTGCGTGCTTTATTGTAAGTGCCGGCACATGGCTTTATCTGAACTTGTGACCTTTGACATATATATATATATATAATATATATATATATATATATATGTGGTGTGTGTGTGTGTGTGTGTGTGTGTGTGTGTGTGTGTGTAGATAGATGGATATGTGTGTGTGTGTACATTAACATACACGTGCATGCATGTATTATCTGCGTGTAGGTATGCATGCACGTGTGCGTGTGTGGCATGTCTGAAAGACTTATTTTAATCAACACGGCAACATTTAGAAGCCGAGGCTCATGTGATTGCGAACAAGACACCTCCCCCAAGTATATCCAGTACCACTTCGTACCATTTCCATTAAATTTACTTCTCCCCTACCACCGACCTCCAGCCTCCAGCCTCCACCCTCTATCCGCCATCAACCGATACCGATCACAAATTATGTCTTTCTCTTCCAGCCTCGCACACACCGCTTAGCATTAAATACATATTAGTTTTTTTCATGTTTTTGTTGGAGTTTTTTTGCGGTCTGCTTCTTATCTTTTTTTTTAGTTTGCCCTTAAGTTTTGTTTTGATTTTCTTTCAAATTTTTTTTTATATATAATATTAATATTATTTATTTATTTTTTCCTACAAAATTAATTATGGTAATTTGGAATGCACCAAATTCTCTCTGAAGAATTCCATAATCCCAATAATACATTTCTGGTATTCCAGTTGCTATGGATATTCTTAAATGTCGTAGACGTATAATAGTTTAAATGAGAGCAATTTACATACATAGATCGATTCTTGATGAAAAGTAGACAGCATGTAGGTGAATCACCACTTAGCTATATTTGTGTGTGTGTTTGTGTGTGTGCACACACACACACGTACATAAGCATACACGAATATATATATATACGCACATATGCATATTGTATGGGTGTGTTTGTGTGTGTGTGTGTGTTCATACAATTGCAAACTGTTGCATGTTTTCGTGTTGCATGCACGCATAGACACACACACATATATGTATATATGTAGATAGATAGATAGATAGATGTATAGATTGATAGATAGCTAGAGAGAGAGAGAGAGAGAGAGGGATAGATAGATAGATAGATAGATAGATAGATAGATAGATAGATAGATAGATAGATAGATAGATAGATAGATAGATAGATAGATAGGTAGATAGATAGATAGATAGATAGATAATAGATAGATAGATAGATAGATAGATAGATAGATAGATAGATAGATAGATAGATAGATAGATAGATAGATAGATAGACACGTATGCACACACGTATATGCTCACATATATATGCATACATGAATATATATATGCATACGTTTGTGTATGTGTGCAGTGTGTGTGCACGCGTGCGTGTGTGTGTGTGTGTGTATGTGTATGTGTGTGTATGTGTATGTGTGTGTGCGCAAATATTTATGCTTAAATGGCTGTGTGTGTGTATACTTATCTCTCTGTGCCATATGCATTGAGTCTGATATTCAATCGATGTGAATATAATCCGGTTATTAAGTACACAATTATAAAAGCTATTGATTGTCATTGTAATTGCTATAGATATTTCGCTGATTGACGTGAGATCGTTCACTCAACCGTATATACCTGCCTTGAATTTATTGATCTGCAAGCTGTGATTGTAATATACGACTTATCTACAACCTGAGATCACAAAATATGGCTGATCTACAAGCTGCGATCGCAAAATACGACTGATCTGAAAGTTGTGATCATATTCGTATTGCTCGGTCAACCAATTTATAATTTGTGGCTACATGAGATGACCAGTATAAAAGATTGATTGAAAAGCAGTTATCACATCAGATAGATGATCTACAAACTACAATCATATGACTTGACTGATCGACCGGTGTTATCATACGGGAGAATTAATCTACATTTTGTGACGTAAGATGACTGATGTACAGGATGTAATAAAATGACTGACTGACTGATCTAAAAGCTGCGATTATATGAAAATAGGGATCTACCTGTTTTGACAATATGGCGTATTTGTTTTTTACTCTGTTTTTTATTTTTATTTATCTACTGAGTCTGGAAGGAGGAGTAGTGCCGATGGATTTTGCAACCCTCTCCTATAGTGATAGAACTGTTGCCATTAATGTTCCACTTGAACCTATTTTTGTAATTCAACAACTGTGGCTAAGACATGGTCTGGGTGTGAGAACTTGAGAGGCTATATTCTTATTTCTTTATTACCCACAAGGGGCTAAACATAGAAGGGACAAATAAGGACAGACAAAGGGATTAAGTCGATTACATCGACCCCAGTACATAACTGGTACTTAATTTATCAACCTCGAAAGGATGAAAGGCAAAGTCGACCTCGGCGGAATTTGAACTCAGAACATAGCGCAGACGAAATACCGCTAAGCATTTCGCCCGGCGCGCTAACGCTTCTGCCAGCTCGCCAGAGAGGCGACATTCTGAAAAGGAAGAATTAGGTCAGATGATATTGCAAGGCCTGGGTATCGAAAAATACAAATATGCGATGAGGAGGGACGAGTGATACGGGAGTGCTGAAGTGGAGACTTGAGCCGAGGAACCTCCAAGGAGCAAAGGTAATTATATTAGCGGTAAAAAAAAGAGAGCACGCCTATGGGCATAAACTGGAAATGTCTGTGAGTGACTTTATGATTATGAGTTGAGTGATCCATTTCTGTATCTGATCTAGGATACACTGTTGTGGGCCTCACTTGAGCTTTGCTGAGTATCAATAGTTTATACTCTTCAAATTGTGATCATATGAGATGACAGAACTACAAGTTATCACACGATTGATCTACAAGTGTTGGTCACATGAGATAACTAATATACAAGTTTAAATAATACAGGATGAGTGAATTAGCAAATGTGATTATACGCATAACTGTTCAATATTATATGGCAACATGGAATGAATAGTGTGCAAGTTGAGACCACATGAGATGATCAAGCGGTGACTGTTTTATAAACTGAAATCACACGATGTAGTATATGACCATATAAGATGCATTGCTTATAATCTTAGAACAACTGATTTAAATTGGACACTTGACCTACAGTCAAAAAGAAAATACAGGAGGATCAGTTAATTATGATTTTATTCAACATATTCTCCTCTCAGAAGCACACACTTATTGCAGCGGTCCTTCAGCTTTTCTAAGCCCTGTAAAATAAACTTGGAAGGTTGGGCCTCCAGCCAGGCCTTTGGCGATACCCTTAAGGCCAAGAACTTTCCAGCACCCCTCCTACAGTATTTCACGACATGGGATAACATATCTACAGCTAGTGATCTTTATGAGATGACAGATCTAGGAACTGTTGTCTCACAAAATAACAGACCTTTAATCTGGATCACATCATGTAAGATGACTAATATACAAGTTCTGAACCCATGGGATGATTTAATCTATAAGCTACAATAATATTGGATGGTATGTCTACAAGTTGCTATCACATTAAGCAACTGGTGAGTGATATGTGATCACATGATAACGAATGGTTATTAGTTATTACAATCTGTGGTTAAATAGGTTGAGTAAACTATAATCTCTGATTACAGCATCACAAGGATGACTGATCTGGAAGCTGTGATCACACGATTTTTGACACGGGTAGAATTCATATGCATTCTAATTGGAATACAACTGATTACTGTGTAGGCAGGAGAAGATACGAAGAAAGGGAAAAAAAGGAAAGTAAAAAACACAACGAAATAAGAACGTAAACTAGAACTATAATTTAATCGATTGATTCCTATCCAAGATTTGTGCTCTAGTACCTAAGGCAGGAATCATTATTTTAACGTCCTCTTGAAATATTTTCATGTTATCCAGAAATGAAATATCTGAATAATTCAGCAAGTATTAGCAATTATTGTATATATTGTTGATATTTGCGTTTTAATCTTTTATCTTTTACTTGTTTCAGTCATTGGACGGCAGCCAAACTGAGGCACCGTCTTGAAGAGTCTTAATCGACTCAGTATTTATGTCCTTTTTAAATCAGGTTCTTATTCTATCGAGCTATTTTGCCGACCCGCTAATTCACAGGGACATAAACAAATCAACACTGGTTATCAAGTGATTGTGGGTGAGAAACAAACATAAACATAGACACATACACACACACAAACACACACACACACACACACACGCGCACGCACACACGCACACACACACGTGCATACACAGATACATACATGACAGACTCCCACGCAGTTTCCACTCTCTCTCACAAAGTATTTGATCAACTCGGAGCTATAGTAGACAACTCATGTCCAAGGTACTGCGCGCGAAATTTTTTTCCCACGAGAATTCCGGACCCCAGTAATGAACTCATTTGCATACAGGCAAATCAGAGCTACAGTACAGCCAGTCAGGCACAGAATGGTGTATGCCACTCTGTGAGTACAGCATAGCAGGTCTCACATAACACCACATTCCCCACCTCCATCATCCTCATAGATCAATTGAGCACCATCTCTATATGGAGCTAACATTAGGTACCGATGCTCAGAATGAGATTAGTGATACTGCAGGTACCCATTGATATATACAAAGAGGGCGCAATACGACACACCGCCATATTGATTACGATGTTTCCAGATCAACACCAACGTTTCAAATTAGGAATGTACAAAATCCGTAAAAAAATTAGGAAACTATACTCATTTACATTTTCGGTAAATCATGCAAATTGGCAACACTTATGGCATCATCGGTGAGCAGCTCTCCATTAACTTTATACACTAAATTTCACATTTGTCACCCCTATTAACCCGTTTAGAACAATTAGATTTTGCTATAACGCACATTTTCCA
>NW_021836375.1:22500-24433 GCF_006345805.1 Octopus sinensis
TTATAGGTATGTAGCACTTCACTGATATTTTCAGACAGCTAATAAAGAAAAAGAGACACATTTCCCACAACAACTTGACACACGTAACCAACATTTATTATTGTATCATGGTGGCCTTAAAAGCATCTCTTTCTCGTTCGTTAAGAATAGACTTAGTATGTGTCACTTTATATTGTATAGTGAAGTTATAGTTTTCGAAACATTAAATGATATCGTGGATAGTTCTTTCAAGATAATCTAGCCTATTTTGCACGCTTACAGAAGAAATAAATGTTCTTCGTTTGCTGAGTTTTCTTCCGTTCTTCCATAAGTTCCTCGTAGTAACCCCAGAATTTCCCAGAGAAGTAAAGGAACAGTTAGTGTCCGTTGCCAATGCAGACCTTCCAAGACGTTTGTAAGCTCACCAACACTAGTGAGGATACCGAACCTCAACATCAATAGCTCAAGACGAACTGGCTGAAATGTAGCCGTATTTCGTCTGCCGTTACGTTCTGAGTTCAAATTCCGCCGAGGTCGACTTCGCCTTTCATCCTTTCGGGGTCGATTAAATAAGTACCAGTTACGCACTGGGGTCGATATAATCGACTTAATCCGTTTGTCTGTCCTTGTTTGTCCTCTCTATGTTTAGCCCCTTGTGGGTAGTAAAGAAATAGGAATTTTGTCTAACTTAACGTTTTGCGGCCAAATTCCGCTGTGGTCGACTTTGTCTTTCATCCTTTTGGGATCGATACATTAAGTACCGGTAGAGCACTGGGGTCGATGTAATCGACTTAACCCCTCCCCTGACTTGCTGGCCTTTTGCCAAGATTTGAAACCAATATTTTATCTCCTGTTACACTAGAATTTTCCAAACGGATATTTTCTGATTTTATAAAAGATTTCTATATAATAAGTAATTCTGTAGTTGCTTCCGGTTGTAACTATTTAAATTTAAAGTTAGATAAGAGAAAAGCACAGTTCACGCCAATATTTTTAATTGATTCATTTTGAGTCGTACGCAGATACTTTATGTGGTCTACCAACCTAGAAAAAATGGCTGCTAAGTATCCATTAAATCACACCGTAGAGGCTTAAGAAAATAGAATGATACGTTGGATAATGCATCATTAAGATAGACTTTGGTTTTAACCCTGTCATGTTGTATACTTACTATAGTGGGAATAGGGTAAACGTAATTTTTGCCAGATTCCCAGTAAAGTGGTGACGAACAGAGAAAAAGAAGATTCAGCTGATTCTGTCCTTTAGTTTGCTTACAATCAGTACTTTTGAGCTATATGTGCGACTATTTCATATTGAGCCACGAACCCAAGTGGAGAGTAAAGTTAATCACAAGGACTCAGGTCTGAGAGGATTAAAACAAATGAGTTCAAATTATCCACTTTCATGAAAGATCTGTTGGACAATTGCCTGAGCTGGAGTGAAACAACAACAATGACAAAATCAATTTGGCAATTATCCGAAGGGTTCACTTTTTTTAATTTATGTGATTAGTGACCGTTCGATCTACTAGAAATAGCAACCAAATAACCATCAAATTACATTGCACCATCTAAAATTGTGGAGGCGCATGGCTTGGTGCTTATCCTGTTACATTCACGATCGTAAGATTGTGGTTTCGATTTCTGGGCCAGGCGAGTATTGTAACCTTAAGCCTAGGACTTTCACTTCACCCTGGTCCAGTCCAAGGAGCTGGTGAAAAAGAGTAACCTTGCGACGGCCCTGGGTCCCGCCCAAAGAGGACTACGTCTATAGTCAGAGAAACCGAGAAACGGGCTTTATGCGCTTTACGTAGTAATCTGGACTAACCATCTAAAATAAATGGCGGACATGTCGGATAACGTATATTTAGATGAACTGTGGCTTAGAAAAGAAAAAGAGATGATTAGAATAATCACCTTAGTAAGGTTGTGAGCTGGCAGAAACGTTAGCGCGC
>NW_021836376.1:0-12500 GCF_006345805.1 Octopus sinensis
TCGCTGGCTAATAAGTCGGCATTGCAATATCAAAACTGCCGACAAGTGGTATAATCACCACCCTGAGGCTTGTAACTGAAGGAGAAAATGTAACCATTCTGTGGACTTTCCAGTACATACAGACCGAACCATCAAGGCAATAAACCAGATATTGTTGTGTGAACGACCAAAACAATAAGTTTGCTTATGATCGACATGAGCATCCCGTGATCATAATATCTCGGCGAAAGAGTTTTGACAAGCTCAGAAAATATAAAGACCTACTCATTGAAATTGAGAAAATGTGGCATCTCAAGGCGGTCACAATACCAGTGATCGTAGGAGCACTAGGAATGATCAAGAAGGGAACCGAAAATTATATGAGAATGATCCCTGGTACCATCCCTGCAAGAAGTGCAAAAGATGTCTTAACTGGTACATCACACGTATTGAGAAAGCATTGTCGATGTGAGAACTGTTGTGCTCATGTATTATAATTAAAAAAAAAAAAAATGATGACTATTGAGTTTGGTTTAATGGCCTACCAGTATACTATGAGTTTCTTTTGCCTAGGAGTCCGGAGACACCCGGCAAGAAATGAAGCAAATTTGAAAGAAGAAAAAAAAACAACAATAATAATAATAATAAATGCCCTGATGCAGTACCAGGCAGTGGCTCTCATGGCTGCTGATCTTAAACTGATTGGAAGTGTTATCATGTACATTGTTTTGTCTTGGTTAAAAAGATGGGCTACAGCAAATATTCTGCTCAAACCACAGATTTGCTTGTCAGTTGTTGACCTTAACCAGTTGAGCATGTCCCTAGTGGCCGACGAATTGTGCATCTCTGATCATGATCAAAGTAGTGGGAGAGCATCATAGCCGTATGCTGAAAGGAATTTTTAGAGGTTTGGCTAATTCCTTTTGGAAAACATGGGTGGTTTGTTCAACATCCTTAAAAAATCCTTATTCAGGGACCTTTGAGTGGGATGGGTTACTCGACCAGAAGAAAATCTAACTGGGTCCACCTGCAAGGTCATGCACTGTTTATCTTGATATGAGATCAGCATGTTGCGCACAATATGCTTGTGAGCCTGGTGTACCCTTATCAGATGGATAGTATGATGGGTATTTGGGGCTTCGTATATTTTACCCAGTGTCACCTTTGGCATGTACTGCTCTCTCACTCAATAATATAATAATAATATATAATAATAATAATGAATATTGCTATAATTGGCCTAGACACCTACCTGAAAAACTCTGAGGACTGGATGTTAAAACTTGTCTCAAAACATGAAAACAAGAAAGCATCATGCTCAGAACCAAACAGGCAAGGGAATATCTAAGTGAATTCCGAATACAACCATTTTGGAATTAGAGATAGACATACAAGAAACAAGCACAGAAAGCTAGGCGCATGAAAACCCGTGCCAAAAATGCAGCTTTAGATATCTGAATAATAATGGCAGGAAAAACCTCTTATGGCAAATACCCCAAAGAGAGCGAATAAGCAGATATTGACAAAGCCCTGACCCATCAATGGCTAATGGCCTCTGGCTTAAATCTGAAACAGAGGGGTTTATCATGGCAGCTCAAGATCAATGCATACCAACAAGAAACTACCAGGCCAACATATTAAAGAACGGCAGTAGCCAACATGTGGTATGCCGAAAAAAAATGAAAAAACCTTGATCATGTTGTCTCCAAATGCAGTCTTCTAGCGCCTACAGAGTACCTCAACAGGCATGATAGAGCTGCACAATATATCACTGGGTAATTTGCAAAAACCTGGATTTGCCCCATGAAAAAAATGGTGGGAACACAATCTACCTCCAGTGCTTGAAAATGACCGCATCTCATCCTCTGGAACTTCACCATTCAAACTGACAGAAAGATAGATGCAAATAGGCCAGACATCATATTGAAAGACTTCAGACAAAGAACATCGCCTCCTCATTGATATGACTCTCCAATCGATATAAACGTATCTGTCAAGACCTACCAAAAACTGAGCAATATAAAGATCTTGAAATAGAAATCAGCAAAATGGAAGCTGAAGACTAAAACAATACCTGTTGTCATAGGTGCCCTGGGAATGATAGCGAAAGGGACTGATTGCTACCTAACTCAGATACAGGAAACCCCAAAATGGCAGAAATTCAAAAGATAGTGCTCATGGGAACTGCCTCCAATCCTACGCAAAATACTCTCTATGTATCCCAAGGTTAAAACAAACTTATTTTTTTCTTTTCATGTATTAGACATTCACTAGTACAACACCAAAAAACCCCAAATATATGGCACACTAGGCATAAAAACAATGTGAACTTCCAACCTGTTGTCTCTGAGGTCCTGGGTAGGACTTGGGAGCCAACTTGTACAGACATAAAGCAAAAGTCAACATAGAATAATAATAATAATCTTTATATATATAAAACTGAGAATGTGTGTCTGTCTGTGTGTTTCCCCAAAACTTGAGAACTACACAACCAATTTCATTCAAATTTTACACATGGGTTCGAGGAGTGTCATCGGCAAAAAAAATGTTCAACTTCTTGCCTAGAGTGAGCCCATAGCAATATCATATCTTTTTAACTATTTCAGTATTACGTGTTAAAAGTGAAACAAAATATTTCTCTATTTTATGTCAGATGCTTTCACTTTAACAATAAAATAATAATAACAATTCAATTATATGTAGTAAGTAAAATAAATTCAAACTAAGTATAATATAATCGTAACATAACAAAAGGAAAAATAGCAATTGGTATAAAATTGCATCAATGATTTGAACTTGAATAAGTGGTTTCACATGAATGGGAATAATTAAAATAAATTAGCGTGCAGAAATGAAATAGTCCAATGGATATAAAAGATTAAATTAAAGAAAGACTATTGTCTGTAAAGTATACAATGTAGAGAAAAAAGAAGAGCTAACAATTCCAGTCTGTTATATATTTCAGTATTGTTATCACTAGCGATATCAAGATATAACTTTGTATTTTGCATTTTTGTGTAGATGTATATATATAGATGTACATGTAATATGTACACAAAAATATACACATATATACATGCACTAGCACTATGACTCGGCAACGACGGGTCTTTAATGCTAGTAATAATAATAATAATAATAATAATAATAATAATAATAATAATAATAATAATAATAATATTAATAATAATAATAATAATAATAATAATAATAATATAATAATAATAATAATAATCTCCTCTACTGGAGGAACAAGGCCTCAGATTTGTAGGGAAGGGACCAGTCGATTACTTCGACCCCAGTGTTTCACTGGTACTTAATTTTGTCGTCCCCGAAAGGATGAAAGGGAAAGTCAACTTCGTCGAAATTTCAAAGCAGTACGTGGCGGCAGACGATGTAACGCAAAGCATTTCGCCCGGCGTACCAGTAACAACAACAATAAAATAGTAATATCGATAATAATAACGAGAAGATCAAATATATATTGCGTGTGTTTCATTGGCAACAGACGACCATCTCCAAATAGAACAATATCGGTTTTAACGCACAATTGCATAAATGCATGACCGTAATAATATTAAATATTAAGTAGAAATCTTCCGCCGAGGTTGTCTTTGCCTTTATCCTTTCGGGGTTGATGAAATCAATATCAGAAGTGCTGGGGTCGATGCAATCAACTTACTCCCTATATATATATAATATAATATATATATATATATATAGTATATATATATATATATATATATATCTATATTATATAATATATATATATATATGATATATATATATATAATATATATATAATATATTATATATATATAACATATATATATATAATTTATATATATATATATATATTATATATATATATATATATATATATATAGATGTGTGGATGTGTGGGTGTGTATGTTGAACCCCGTGCACTTGTGCACGTACTCACACAAACACATGCAGATAGACGCCCAAACACATACACGTATATATTATATAATATATATATTATATATATCTATATATTATATATATATATATATATATAGTACATATATATATATATATAATTAGTAAATAAATGGCACAACTAAGTACCGATATTACTGGAAATAGCGAACGTACAAATACGACGCTAATGTGTAGCTTCACCGCGTATGCTTAGCAAAAATGCGTGGTGCAACAAACTAGAGCAAAAAAATGTCTTACCTCCAGGGAGACATCTGAAAGATGAAACACCCGGAATAGGATAACGTGGGACCTGCAGGTTCAGGTTTTACAAGATATGTCCTCACCCATATTTTGTTTTACCTTCATCAGCCAGCATATACCAAGACGAAATCTACGATGTTACCACATTAATACTATCACACTCGACTGAAATGCGGAACGCTAACAGCACGAGACAGGTGTGAAGAAGTTTCAAAATATCAGTAAGCAATACAAAGTATCGCCTTCCAGCAAAAAGTAGCCCGTGAGGGAAAAATACGCAAATTAGTAAAATAATATATTAATATATTATATATTATATATATATATTATATATATATATATATATATATATATATTATATATATATATATATATATTATATATACACAAACGTACCAAACACACGCACTTATATAATCTGATGTGTTGTGTGTATAGAAAATAATAAATTGGTATGCGATGCTCACGTGAACAACTTAGGAATTAGTACCGACTTTACCCTCTAGTACCTGCATCTGTCGTGTGAGTCCTGCGGCAAGTTACGCAGGGTGAACTGGACGCCCCTAAACTTTACAGAGGATGTTGTACGTGAGATAACCCATGTAAATGAAAGTTGCAATATGGAGAATTACACACATGGAGAGTAAACCGAGTAGAATATCACTTTCATTCTTCTGCTAGTAGCAGAATAATTCAGTCCTAGATGTCATTTAATAAATTGATGGTTCATCTTGATAGTAAGGTCGGACTTATATTTCGGAGAGATCTATGAAAATTAACATTCATATCATGTGATGTCATACAATAATTATTGTAGATGTAGGTTTCAGGACTAATGAATGTCCATTACTTGTACATTTGCGCTATCATACCTATCGTAAGCATTTGAGACAATGATATTCCATTGTCTCACACCCTACCGTCTTAACCAAGGATAGAACACAACACACATTGCAATGAAAGTAAATCGACGGGATGATCATGACCGAAACGCTTCTGATCATAGTCTTGTCATCAGTGGACAACAAGCATTCTTTACAACCAACTGAAATATATTCTGCGACGCGAGGAAAATTCGTCGGGTTTGCATTTTAGTAACTAGAGAGATGAGGTTGTGCATTTGTACAGATATCGCCATCCCAATAATCGATAAAAACAATGGCGTTTGTTTTAGAAAAGCGTCAAGTAGATAAGAATATTCTCTGGGTGTTGCCAGGACATATGAAAAATAAAGTTTTGGTAATATAAAAGAAGTCGAGTACACATGAAATCGTGATTAGGGAACAAGGTCGTGATTTCAAATACAGGACCGAGATGTGTAGTGCGCACAAGATACTTCATCTCATGTTAGACAGCGACCATTTCAACACTTGACGTGTAGGAATGGTGACTAGCTGGAAAATGGATTTATGTTCCGGATATTAAAGAATTTCAGCCAATCACGTACTTCAAGGGGAAAATACTGCCACTCTCGTTTTAAAAAAATATAGAGAATTATTACAACAGGATATTTCATTCAGTATGCTTATCGGATAGCAGCTGGAAAGGGAGACAAAAAATTTATATGAGGCAATAGAATATTCAGATAAGGGGATAAAACTTTTAATTCTGTAGAAAATTTGAAACTGAAGTAATTTTGGAGTCGGCGTTAAAAGGTACACCAATTTTTTACTTTTCTTTTAAGATTTTACATTTATATATACACACATACACACACACACATATATAAATATAATTAGATATATATATATATTATATATATATATATATATATATAATATATATATACATACATATATATACGATGGGCTTCTTTCAGTTTCTCTCTAACAAATCCACTCACAGGTCTTTCGTCGACCCGAGGCTATAGTAGAAGACACTTGCCAAAGTGCCACGCTGTGGGACTGAACCTGAACCACGTGATTGATAAACAAGCTACAGACCACAGAGACACTCCTACGCCTATGTATGTATATATATATATATATATACTCAAACTTACGTAATTGCATACATTCACATACACAGGCACACTCAGGTACACTTACACACGCACACACATATACACACATATATTTGTGCTTTTTTATGTATGTATATATATCCTGATGCATCTTTATATAACCATACATGATTACATATGACACCGCATAGCAATTCTTTGTCCTGAAATCCTAGATTGCCGCTCATGTAATGTTGTCTCTGGCTTAGGTAGAAGGCCAGTGGTTGTGTTTTTGTGGGGGAGGTGGTCAGTCGACTAATTGGACATCAGATCTGAGGAGTTGGAAGCATGTATTTAGTGGTATACACACAAGTGTCCTATAGGTTTTTGGTTGCATGGGTACTTAAGCAATTAAATTCAAGGAAAACCCTGCTCACCTAGAGATCGGAGACAATGATATATAACTAAATGGATGGGAAGATGACGACTGGATATCCTCTGATCATAGCTTTATTCATTCAGGAAACATTGGCTTGTGACGCATATATATTTATAATGTTTTCCATCAAACATCTGGAAGTCGCTGCGAAATCTCTTTCCAATCACACACTCTTATTTTACACAATGGAGGACATGGTTGCTAATGTTGGAATAAAAAAAATTTAGTTGGTTATAGTTGGAATGCCTTTGTGCAAAATTACGATCAGTCAGGGCAAACAACAACGTCGACAACAATACCCAAAGTAAAACACAACAAAAATACAAAGATATGTACCTAATGTTTGCCTCGTTCTCAGACTTTGTATCCCCACACCAAACTCCGCAATTTTCTGCGTCAAACCTTCTATCATTACATGATACAACGCCATATCGTTAGCTGACAAGAGACATCTCTTAGGGGTAACGCTCAGATCTTTTTGGGGTTCCATGAAAATTCAGTGGGTGTTGCTTCAGGAAAACGCCTAGTAGAAAAGAAGGATTTCTGGGATGCTGTCACGCCTACAGATGTCATGTACCATGTTTAATAATATAATTGGTGTCCAAGGCATATAACCACGCTGTTAAAGGTGCTGCATTCGCGATAACGAGATCGCGGTTTCAATTCCCGGAGCGGGAGTTGTATTGCGTTCTTAAGCAAGACACCTCATCTCATATTACTTTGCGTCGTGTATTAATGGTGAATTGCTGGAAAATGGATTTATTTTCCGGATATTAAAATACATCGAATCGCATACATCGACAGAAAATACTGACACCGCTGTTAAAAAATAAAACACACACATAACGGGTTATAACAAATGTGTACTTCGGTCAGTATTCTTATCCGATACAAGTCGCAAAATGAGACAATAAACTTTCATGGGTAATAGAATATTCAGATAAGTGGAGAAACCCTATTTAATTTCTGTAAAAAATTAAAATTAAAGTCTTATTTGGAACCGGCATTATCGAGGAAAGTCAATCTTTGCTACTTTCCTGTTAAGATTTAAAATAAATATTTATACACATACATATCTACACTGGCGAAATTAAATTTAAGACCGATGATAATAGTCCTATATCTAAAAAATATCTTGTTACTAACACCATACCTATATTTTACACATTATGCAGAATATATTTCTCTTTCGAATGATGCAGACAATAACTACTTTTATACAACTTGAAGAATGCATGAAAGTACTCGTTCAATCACAGTGGATATTTGATATTCTATCACTTCATTATGTTATCTTATCTTATCATATATTATTATAAGATTGTAAATAAATCATGAAAATCAAAGTTGGAATGTCTTCAGTAATGTATTCTTCTATACAAAATCATACACACCTGTGCATAAGTGCATATATATATATATATATATATATATATATATATATATATATATATATATATATATATATATATATATATTATATGTTGTATGTACGTATGTATATATACATATATATATATATATATTATATATATATATATATATATATTATATATATATATATAATATATATATATATCTACATGAGGTTATGAAATTTTTTCTGTATAATATATAAATCTATATATAAATTTGTGCTTAAGCGTACATATACACAACGGTATGTATATGTATCCATTCAAACTTGTGTATGTATACTGGTCTCTATAGATGCCAATAACATCGTTACACTGCTTGTATACTAAGTTTTTTCCCCACCCCTCCTTCGTTCCTTTTTCTCTCTTTCCCTTTCTTTCGTTCCCCCTCCTTGCTCAGTATATGAGAATTGCTACATAGATGAATTTTAGCTTGCGTGCGAGACGGTTTGCGTGAATATATGTACACATGCTTTTATGTGTATATTTAGATTCATATTCATACGTCTGTATATGTATGTATGGCGTTTACGCGCATCCTTTTGTGTATGTTGATATATATATGTAGATTTTAATATAAATATGTATTGCAGTTTTATAACAGGTTTAATTTCTATGCATTATTTGCACTGTCTTCATTAACGTCAATAGGTTTTTTCCTCGGATTTTATAATTTTTATAGGTTATTAATATATATATACATATATTTTTGACCTTTTTGTTTATCGCTCGAAGATTTACCGTTTTTTCTAAAGGGCCAATCAAACAAGTCCATTTCTTTTTAAAGGTGTAGCGTTTGTAAGAGTATAGATTGAATTGATATATCAGTTCCATTCTAGCAAAAACTGTCTGATGAACGGCAACGAGAAACTCAGAGTAACAGATTTTGTTGAATTTTCTGCTGCTTAAAATAAAGCATATTACTCTACCACTGGTATTTGAGTACTCTTTTTGCCACCTTGTTTCACATTTATGTGTTTACTCCGGTGTAACCCGCTCCTTGTAAAAGTTTGAGCGACTCTGCACAAGTAGGAAGAACAAACAGCTGAAAAAGATGGAACTTTACCCGCTGGATTTTTCTCAGAAAAATATACCTATCCCTGCACGGAAACAATATCTCAAAGGTCTTATAGAGAAAACGGAAGAGTGTATTAGAAGACTGAGATGGAAAGCCTTCTTCTTTGATAATAAACAGAAAATAGAAGGAAACAAATATGGATTTAAATCTCCCAGAAACCCGCCACCGATTCCGGAATTAGAAGCCTTCGAGAAAGACCTTTTCGAGCTTATTAGGAAAATTAAATTCCGCAAATATACCAACCAATTGCAGACAAATATGAGAGAAAAATTAAGAGATTAACGACTCGAATAAGATCTTCGTTAATTCTGACAAGACAAGGAACTTATATGCACTTGATAAGGACGTTTATAAACGCCTGATTTCGAATAGTGTCACGGACACATACAAAAAAAACAACACGAATATATACAAAGAGGTGAACTTAGAAGCAAGAGGAATAGCTAACGATCTTAAGATTAGCGATAGGATTGAATACCTTTCACCACGACCAGCTTTTATTACTCTGAAAGACCATAAGCCAATTTTAGTAGAAACCCCAATGTAGATTGATAAATCCGGCTAAAACTGAGATAGGAATTATTAGCAAAAATATTTTGGACCGTATTTTAGTTAAGTTAGATAGTGAAGTAGACTTGAGAATTTGGAAGAATAGTAAGTCAGTTATAGAGTGGTTTAAAGGTATTAGCTATAAGAATAATTGTAGTTTCACACAATTCGACATTATTGACTTTTTACCCGTCAATATCTAGGACGTTGCTCCTAAGGGCATTGGACTTCGCCAAGCAGTATGTCAACATCGATAGCTCGGAAATTGAAATTATTATGCATGCGAGGAAATCGCTTCTTTTTTTCGAGGATTCCACCTGGATTAAGAAGACTGAGGATTCTCTTTTCGATGTACCGATGGGGGCATACGACGGGGCTGAATTATGTATGCTCATAGGAGCCTTTATTCTCCATAATCTAAAAATAGAATTCCCATTTATAGATGCAGGTTTATATAGGGATGACGGCCTTATAGCCACGCATAATCTAAACGGCCATGAATCAGATAGACTTAGGAAGGACCTTATAGCTTTCTTTCAAAGGATGGGCTTACGGGTTACGATAGATGCTAACCTGAATAGTGTAGATTTTTTAGACGTAAATTTTAATGTAAGATCGGATAGATTTAAACCTTTCCGTAAGCCCAATGAAAAGCTATCGTATTTAGCAAAGATTCGAACCATCCACCAGTTATCCTTAGCAACTTAGTCAGCAATGTAGGTAGAAGAATATCTTCAATTTCTTCGGACGAGGCAGCATTCCATAATGCTGCACCTTATTACGATAGCGCATTAAAGAATAGTGGATTCTCGGAGAAGATCCAGTTCAACCAGCTTAATGCTAATAATAATGCTGCACGAAGAACTAGGACCAGGAAAGTTTTGTGGTTCAACCCGGCTTTCAATTTGGCCGTAAAGACTAATATAGGTAAGGAATTTTTGAGATTAGTCTCTAAGCATTTTAAGCAGGGTCATAAATTCTACAGAATATTTAATAGAAGAACCCTGAAGGTTAGCTATTCTTGTTGCAGAAATTTCGCCTCTTACATTAGCCAACATAATAGGAAGCTAATTGAGATTAGACATGGTGCCGAGCCCATTAAGAAATGTAATTTCAAAAACGAAAGCTCCTGTCCGTTAGAAGAGAAATGTCTAGTGAAAGGAGTAGTTTATAGAGCCAAGGTGCAAGTGGAAGGCTCATCGGAATACAAGACACACAGGGGCTTCAGAAAATTCATTTAAAACAAGATTTTATTCTCATAAAAATTCTTTTAAATACCCAGAGAATAGGAAGAAAACCAGCCTAGCAAAATATGTCTGGGAACTAAAAGAAAAGGAAGCCCCACCTTTCAACGTGACATGGAGCATTCTGGACAGGGCGGCACCATACAGGCATGGAGCTTACAAAATAATTTCAAGTGCAGACTTGTCTATTAGAAAAAATGTACATCTTATTCAAAGACAATAATTCTTTGAATCAAAGAAGTGAGTTAATGAACTTATGTAGGCACGCGGCTAAATTTAAAATGTCGAATATAAATATACCATATGGATAGAGTATATATTTTGTATTTTTGATTTTTGATTTTGATTTTGACTCTTGAGCGCTACGATGGATTTTGATTTTGTTTCCAAGCTATGCGGATCTTAATCCGTATAGCAAAGACTTATGTTTCTACATATATATTAGGAAAAACCTACAAACTTTGTTTTCATGTTATTGTATTGCATAGGATTACCTTGATTATTTATATTACCTTGATTATTTATAAATGACCCAAAATAGGATGTTATATTTTATTTTATATGTCTTTCGTATATATTTTTATTAATGCACCCATTTTTAAAAGCAATGTTTTTTAAAAAAAAGCAATGTTGTCAAAATTAGAATGTTTATATAAGTATGTGTATAGCAAAGCATATGTATTTGTAAGCATGCGTATCTGTGTATGTGTAAGTGAAAGTATGTTTGTGCTTAAGCGCACATATACACGACGGTATGTATATGTATCCATTCAAACTTGTGTATGTATACTGGTCTCTATAGATGCCAATAACATCGTTACACTGCTTGTATACATAAGTTTTTTTCCCCACCCCTCCTTCGTTCCTTTTTCTCTCTTTCCCTTTCTTTCGTTCCCCCTCCTTGCTCAGTATATGAGAATTGCTACATAGATGAATTTTAGCTTGCGTGCGAGACGGTTTGCGTGAATATATGTACACATGCTTTTATGTGTATATTTAGATTCATATTCATACGTCTGTATATGTATGTATGGCGTTTACGCGCATCCTTTTGTGTATGTTGATATATATATGTAGATTTTAATATAAATATGTATTGCAGTATTTATAACAGGTTTAATTTCTATGCATTAATTTGCACTGTCTTCATTAACGTCAATAGGTTTTTTCCTCGGATTTTATAAATTTATAAGTTTTTTTATATATATATACATATATTTTTGACCTTTTTGTTTATCGCTCGAAGATTGACCGTTTTTTCTAAAGGGCCAATCAAACAAGTCCATTTCTTTTTAAAGGTGTAGCGTTTGTAAGAGTATAGATTGAATTGATATATCAGTTCCTTCTCAAAAAAACTGTCTGATGAACGGCAACGAGAAACTCAGAGTAACAGATTTTGTTGAATTTTCTGCTGCTTAAAATAAAGCATATTACTCTACCACTGGTATTTGAGTACTCTTTTTTCCACCTTGTTTCACATGTATGTGTTTACTCCGGTATAAATTTATATATATATATATATAAGGATATTATTGCTTACGATAGTGTCAGGTGGCAAGCATGCGTTAAAAAATCCCATAAGGTAAAGCATCATTAATTAATAATTAAAGGTCCTACAAGCAGCACCAGCACACTAAAAATAGCAGCA
>NW_021836376.1:15000-24490 GCF_006345805.1 Octopus sinensis
TCGTCCAACGTGCTAACGTCCCTGCCAGCTCGCCGCCTTCATGCAGACGAAATACTTCTAAGCGCTTCGCCCAACGTACCAATACCAACAACAACAAAAACAACAACATTAATAATAATAATGATAATAAAGTGAAGATCAAATATATATTGCAAGTGTTTTCATTGGCAACAGACGACCATCTCCAAATAGAAGAATTTCTGTTTTAACATCCAATTTCTAAAATGTATGACCGTAATAATATTAAATATTAAGTAGAAATATTCCGCCGAGGTTGTCTTTGCCTTTTATCCTTTCGGGGTCGATGAAATCAATATTAGTTAAGTACTGGGGTCGATGCAATCAACTTACTCCCTCCCCCAAAATTGCTGGTGTTGTGCCAAAATTTGAAATCAATGTGTAGGAGAAATAAAACAAAACACAGCATTACTCACTAATGGACACCATGTTAATGGTTTTAACAAATTATAAAGTGAACGGCTTGGAGAGTGTTTCATCTTTATGCGTGTTTCCTTGGATTGAATCTGTGTAGGGGGGCATATTTAGGCGCGGCTGTGTGGTAAGACGCTTGCTTCCAAATCTGGTTTCGGGTTCATTTCCACTGCGTGGCACACTACGCACATGTCTTCTACTGTAGCCATTGGACACTCAAAATCTTCATAAGCTGATTTGGTAGATGGAAACTGAAAGAAGCCCATTGTGACTATTCTTTTACTTGTTTCACTCATTTGACTGCAGCCATGTTGGAGCTCCGCCTTCAGTCGAACAAATCGACCCTAGGACTTAATATTTGTAAGCCTAGTACTTATTCTATCAGTTTCTTTTCCAGAACAACGAGGTTACAGGGACGTAAGGACACCAACATCGATTGTCAAGGGATGGTGGAGGGACAAATATAGACACACAAATACACACATACACATAGGGCAGGCTTATTTGAGTTTCCATCTATGAAATCCACTCACAAGGCTTTGGTCGACCCTTGGCTATAGTAGAAGACACTCAACCAAGGTGTCACGCAGTGTGACTCAACCCGGAACCATGTGTTTCTTACCATACAGACTCTCCTACAACTATGTCTGTCTATACGTATGTATATATCAGTGTGTATGTGTCTTTGTGTCCGTATTTGTTCCACCACTTGATGACCTGTTTTGGTGTGTTTACGTTCCGGTAACTTAGCGTTTCAAAGAAATACTCCGATAAAATAAGTACCAGGCTTAAAAAATTAAGTACAGAGGTCAATTAGTTCGACTCAAAACTTCTCAAACCAGTGGCATCTTTATATATACACATAATCCTTTCCGAGCCATGTTCGTTGAAGCAATTGTTCGTTACACAAGTAATTGAAATACATATAAATAGAAGAAATCTGTTTCATCCCTCTCCCCAAAGCCACATAAAAGTTTATATTATACCTTAGCGTTCATACAAATGAAAATAATGTAAAAGGTCGTATGTAGTGTGACTGCTCAGTTTGGTTTACCACTAAAACACCGGCTTGAACAGAAAAATGTGGTGCAGAAATTGTGTATCAAAGGTGATATGAAGTGGTTGATCATTGAGCGGAGGGACATAAATTATAACAGATAATGATCAAGAAAAAACATTTAGCGTTATTCAAGAACATTCATTTTATAATTTATAATATAAGTATAGGTGCAGGAGTGGCTGTTTAGTAAGTAGCGTGCTTACCAATCACATGGTTCGGGGTTCAATCCCACTGCGTGGCACCTTGGGAAAATGCGTACTACCATAGCCTCGGGCCGACCAAAGTCTTGAGAGTGGATCTGGAAGACGGAAAATGAAAGAAGCCCATCATGGGTGTGTGTGAGTTTGTGTGTCTGTGTTTGTCCACCAACATCGCTTGACAACCGATGTTGGTGAATTTACGTCCTCGTAACTTAGTGTTTCAGCAAAGGAGACTCATAGAATGAGTACAAGGCTTATAAATAATAAGTTCGATTAAAAAGGTGGTGTTCCAGCATGGCCGCAATGATATGGCTGAAACAAATAAAAGAACTGTGCAGAGTGGTTACAAATATGCACAAAGTCTCTTAGAGCTGTTTCTAGAATAGCTAAGCATGTTATTGAGTAAAGAATTCCATCTGAGCAAATCATTCCGTTATTGGAGAAAGAAGAAGAAGAAAATGCAGAAATGCATAATATCCTTTATCGAGGATATTATTCGTTACCAGTCTTTTGGGAAACCATGCAATTCTCAGATAAATGTGTCTGGTATTTTCGTGATCGAAGAGTTAGTAAAGTTTCTATGAAAGTCCCTGGCAAAGGATAATGGAAGTTATCGGTTGCATCTTTGAATAGAAAATCAGATTTGGAAGGCCTTGGAAGAGTCTATTATTAGGCGAATGAGAAACATATGAGAGTATATAGAGATTAGTCTATATAGTGAGTGTGTGTTTGACTTAGGGGTTAAGGGGATGAATGTATAGACACACATGCATACAGACAGAGACATACATATACACACACGCACTAACATATGCACACACACACAGACAGACACACACACATATGCAGTGGCATATTCCCATTGATATACACACAGTCAGATACACATAATTACGCGGCCATACATACACATCCAAACGTATGAGATTAGAGATGGAAGGAAAATGTCTGTTTGCACACAGACACAGACACAAATTGTCGCATAGTCATCGTATATAAGTATAGAGAGTTAAATTTAATTAAGTGAGTAGAGGAGAGAGAGAGATGGTAAATTGATAGGAGAGGATTGTTTAGTAATGTAATTAAGGATGAGAAAAAGCAGATGTATAAACGCCAGTCGCCTCATTGTATATTTGACTACCAATGTGGGCCAGAGTGATTAAATCGCCAAACTAGAAATACCCAGGACCGGATGGGGTACAAGGATATTGGCTGAAAATTTCCCCAGCACTACACAGAAGAATAGCCAACCAAATATATAAAATGATCAACAACGGGGTACAAATTCCAAAGAGGCTGACCAAAAGTCAAACAATTCTTTGCCAAAAGAATCCCAACAAAGCAATGCAGTGGATAATCACCGGCCAATCACCTGTTTGCCCCTGATGTGGAAGCTGATGACAGGAAAAATATCTAATTAGGTGTATGACTTCCTGGAAATAAATTACAAAGCACCAGTGGAACAGAAAGTGTATCGAAAGAGAAGCCAAGGGACAGTTACAGATTAATATGGTTTCAGAAAGGAAAATGAAAAGGGAGAAATTGTCTGTAAGCAACTGCACACGATAAGGCATTCATAACTAACTACATAAAGCCAAAATAGACAAAAACCAGGCAAATTCCTAATGTGGAGACTTTTAACATGAATGCACAAAGAAAACTTTTCGAAGTAACTTGCCAACCAGAATTTGTTACCAGAAGAACTGAAATGTTTGCAGAAAGAAGGCTAGAGGAACGCACGATCTATTAAACACAGAGAAAGCAGTTCTAAAATCGAGAATGCAAGCTTCAACGGTATAAAAATCATATGGCATGATTCAACACTCACGGATAAGTGAATATTTGAGTATATTCAGTATTGCAGACAACACAAGAGACTTAATTAGTTACAGCAATAGTGCAAAGAATTGGAAAGTATATCTCTACTCAGGTGACACTGCCTTAGGAAAAGTTAATATCAGGTGAGGAATTCTCCAGGGAGACTCGTTATCTCCGTTAATATTAGTGTTATGCATAACTGTCGTCAATTTAGTACTAAGAAAGGCAAAGTCAGGGTATCAGTTTAGAGATGTTAAAAGAAATATTAATCATTTGCTCAAGATGGACGATTAGAAGCTTTTGGGTTACTTAATACGAATTGTAGGAATCTTTAGCAAAGATATAGGCATGGAATTTGGCATAGATATGTGCGCATCACAAATTATAAAAAGGGGACAGGTAGTCAGCAGTGAATGTCAGATAGCAAGAGAGTAAAATCACTGAAGGCAGAGAATCATAAGTGCTTCGGAGTATTAGAATCTGAGAGTGTACTAACAATGGAAATAGATAAGGAGTACATCGGAAGGGTGAAGAAGCTAATGAAGGGAAAGCTTAGTGTTCTAAATCTAGTAAAGGTTGTAAAACTTTGGGAAGTATGGTTACTTCGGAGTTCAGCAGAATTTGTTGATTGGAAAAGATCTCAATTTGCAAATCTTGACAAAATGACTAGGGAGGAACTCAATATGAATGGAGGTTTTTAGCCTAGATTAGGAACAGCAAGATTGCACATGCTTAGAATAACAAAGGTTGAAGAGGTTTAATATCAGCAAAAGGTAGCGTAGAGTTCGCTGGAGTTGATATATATAATAGTGAATATAATTTATGAGTTGCTAGATTTACAGTAGGAGAGAGGAAAGGAAAAAGCCAAATGAAATTAAAACCAGAAAAAAGAAGAGAGATTATCTAACTGACAAGAGAATGTTTTTCCTCGGTATATTAGCAAAGATAGTTGCAGGAAATAGTAATATTGAGACATGGTTATGGTTGCTGAAAGGAAGCTGATAATGGAGACAGAGTTTGTAAGCAAAATCTTAATTGTGTATATATGTATATATACACAAACGTACTCACACAATCTAAACTGTTGTTTGTATATGGAATAATAATAAATTGATATGCGGATTCTCACGTGAACAGCTTAGGGAATCAGTACCGTCTTTACCCTCTAATACCTGCATCTGCTGTGTGAGTCCTGCGGCAAGTTACGCAGGGGGAACTGGACGCCCCTAAACCATACAGAGAATGCTGCACTTGAGATAACCCATGTACATGAAAGTTACAATATGCTAAACACACATGGAGAGTAAACCACGTAGAATATCCCTTTCATTCTTCTGCTAGTAGCAGAATAATTCAGTCCTAGATGTCATTTAATAAATTGATGCGTCATCTTGATAGTAAGGTCGGACTAATATTTCGGAGAGATCTATGAAAATTAAAATCCACATCATGTGATGCATTACAATAATTATTGCAAATATAGGTTTCAGGACTAATGAATGTCCATTACTTGAACATTTGCGCTATCAGCCCTATCGTAAGCATTTGAGACAATGATATTCCATTGTCTCACACCCTACCGTCTTAACCACGGAAAGAATAGAACACACATTACGATGTAAATAAATCAACGGTATGATCATGACCGAAACGCCTGTGGTCATAGTCTTTCCGCCAGTGAACAACTAGAATACTTTACAACCAACTGAAATATATTCTGTGAAACGAGGAAAATTCGTGGGGTTTGCATTTTAGTAACTAGAGAGATGAGGTCGTTTTTTGAGCAGATATCGCCATCCCAATAATCGATAAAAACAATGGCGTTTGTTTTAGAAAAGCGTCAAGTAGTTAAGAATATTCTCTGGGTGTTGCTAGGACATATGAAAAATACGATGTTGGTAATATAATAGAAGTCGAGGACACATGAAATCGTGATTAAGGTCATGATTTCAGATCCTAGGACGAGTGGTGTATTGTGCGCAGAACACTTCACCTTATGTTGCACAGCGATCATTTCACCACTTGACTTGTAGGAATGGTGACTAGCTGGAAAATGGATTTATTTTCTGGATATTAAAGAATTTCAGCCAATCACATACATCAAGAGAAAATACTGGAACTCTCGTTTTAAAAAAATAGAGAATTATTACAACAGCGTATTTCATTCAGTATGCATTTCGGATAGCAGCTGGAAGGTGAGACAAAAAATTTATATGAGGCAATAGATTATTCAGATAAGTGGATAAAACTTTTAATTTCTGTAGAACATTTCAAACTGAAGTAATATTTGGAGGCGGCGTTATAAAGGTAAATAAATTTTTGTTACTTTTCTTTTATGATTTTACGTTTGTATCTACACACACACGTATATATGATTTATTTTTCCCTCTCTCTCTATCTTTCTATAACTATGCAACTTAACAGAATAATGTTGTTCCTGACAATCATTTGTCGGTGAGCATTTGGTTCCAAGCAACCATAACATTGTTACATGCGCGTTAGAATAATTATTTAAATATTTGTTTGTCCTGTTCATCCTGTATAAAGACTTATACATAAACACACATGCATAGGCGTGACTATGAGGTAGGATAGATGGTTCGCAAGCAGATAGATCCAGGTTCAGTTTCACTGCATGGCAATTTGGGAAAGTGTCTTCTACTATAGCCTCGGGCTGACCAAAGCCGTACGAGTGGATTTGGTAGACGGAAAAAACCGAAAGAAGTTCATTATATATATATATATATATATATATATATAACAATTATAGGCCATTCACCCACTAGAAATAACAGCCAAAGCTTCTACCGCAAATAAAGATTAATTCCGTAAAAGGAGAAATTAAGAAAATTAAAAAAACATTTACCCTGTAATTTCTTGTACGGTATACCGTTTTCATCGCTGTTTAATGGTAAACTACCCTGATTAAATTAAATCAAGCCAATCTTCCATAAGCCCTCGGATTCTTCAGCAAGAAATAGCTCAAGTCGGAACAGATATTTCACGAGGCATACCCAATCTTGCCAAGTCAATATCTGACCTAAAATTTTCAATCGTCGCACTCGCGCCAAATTTATCGGCAGCAAATAAATATCAGCCGTCGATTCCATTACGGAATTAACCAAAAAATTCATAATTAATCATATAGGGTGGCAAGGAAAATTTTGTAGAATTTTATTGCCACCAGCGGCCCAGTGGGAAAAAATTAAATAGTCATAGACCATTTTCAAGTTCAACATTAACATTAAGGAACGGCCATAATAGGCCATTCACCCACTAGAAATAACAGCCAAAGCTTCCCCGCAAATAAAGATTAATCCGTAAACAGGAGAAAATTAAAAAAACATTTACCCTGTAATTTCTTGTACGGTATACCGTTTCATCCGCTGTTAATGGTAAACTACCCTGATTAAATTAAATCAAGCCACTCTTCCATAAGCCCTCGGATTCTTCAGCAAGAAATAGCTCAAGTCGGAACAGATATTTACACGAGGCATACCCAATCTTGCCAAGTCAATATCTGACCTAAAATTTTCAATCGTCGCACACTCGCGCCAAATTTATCGGCAGCAAATAAATATCAGCCGTCGATTCCATTACGGATTAACCAAAAAATTCATAATTAATCAATATAGGGTGGCAGGAAAATTTTGTAGAATTTTATTGCCACCAGCGGCCCAGTGGGAAAAAATTAAATAGTCATAGACCATTTTTAAGTCAACATTAACATTAAGGAACGGCCATAATAGGCCATTCACCACTAGAAATAACAGCCAAAGCTTCTACCGCAAATAAAGATTAATTCCGTAAACAGGAGAAAATTAAAAAAAACATTTACCCTGTATTTCTTGTACGGTATACCGTTTCATCCGCTGTTAATGGTAAACTACCCTGATTAAATTAATCAAGCCAATCTTCCATAAGCCCTCGGATTCTTCAGCAAGAAATAGCTCAAGTCGGAACAGATATTTACACGAGGCATACCCAATCTTGCCAAGTCAATATCTGACCTAAAATTTTCAATCGTCGCACTCGCGCCAAATTTATCGGCAGCAAATAAATATCAGCCGTCGATTCCATTACGGAATTAACCAAAAAATTCATAATTAATCAATATAGGTGGCAAGGAAAATTTTGTTAGAATTTTATTGCCACCAGCGGCCCAGTGGGAAAAAATTAAATAGTCATAGACCATTTTTAAGTTTCAACATTAACAATTAAGGAACGGCCATAATAGGCCATTCACCCACTAGAAATAACAGCCAAAGCTTCTACCGCAAATAAAGATTAATTCCGTAAACAGGAGAAAATTAAAAAAACATTTACCTGTAATTGTTAATGTTGAACTTAAAAATGGTCTATGACTATTTAATTTTTTCCCACTGGGCCGCTGGTGGCAATAAAATTCTACAAAATTTTCCTTGCCACCCTATATTGATAATTATGAATTTTTTGGTTAATTCCGTAATGGAATCGACGGCTGATATTTATTTGCTGCCGATAAATTTGGCGCGAGTGCGACGATTTGAAAATTTTAGGTCAGATATTGACTTGGCAAGATTGGGTATGCCTCGTGTAAATATCTGTTCCGACTTAAGCTATTTCTTGCTGAAGAATCCGAGGGCTTATGAAGATTGGCTTGATTTAATTTAATCAGGGTAGTTTACCATAAACAGCATGTGATGAAACGGTATACCGTACAAGAAATTACAGGGTAAATGTTTTTTTAATTTCTCCTGTTTACGGAATTAATCTTTATTGCGGTAGAAGCTTTGGCTGTTATTTCTAGTGGTGAATGGCCTATTATGGCGTTCCTTAATTGTTAATGTTGAACTTAAAAATGGTCTATGACTATTTAATTTTTTCCCACTGGGCCGCTGGTGGCAATAAAATTCTACAATTTTCCTTGCACCCTATATTGATTAATAAATATATATATATATAATATATATATGTTGATGCATAAGTGTGTGAGTTGTTTGTTTGTGTATGTGTGTTCTGTCTTCGCGACTATGTTTGTTACCCTTTCATAACTTACAGCAGGTTTTTTTACGCCCCCTCCTTAACATTGCAGTTCGGCAAAAGCGGATAATAAATAAGTATTGGCTTACAAAGAATAATTCCTGATGTCAATGTATTGGGCTTAAAGGCTTATGATATTGATATTGTGCTCCAGCATGGACGCAGGCAAATGACTTCAACAAGGTAAAAAAGAATTAAAGAAAAAGTATACACATTGATATATGTGTGGCTTATGTGTGTGTGTATATCTAAATGCGTATGAATACATATATAAGTATTTATATACCTATATATATATATATATATATGGGTGTGTGTGTGTGTGTGTGTGTTTGTGTGTGTGTTGGATGTTTCGCCTCGTACACTTGTGCATGTATTCACATACATGTAGACACACGCTCCACATATACATTCATATATAATATATATATATATATATATATACAAACGTACATACATACACACACTCATATGCACACACACTCATACACGCACACATATTTGTGCGTGTTTGTGTATGTATATATATCTTCATGCATCTTTATATACCATACATGACACCGCATAGCAATTCTTCGGCCTAAAATCCTAGATTGCCACCTATAAAGTCGTTTCGAGTTTAGGTAGAATGCCAGTAGTTGTGTTTTGTGGGGAAGGTGGACTGTCGACTACTTGGACTTCAGTACCTCTGAGAAATGAAAGGTAAATGGGAGTTCGACAGATAGAACTCAGAACGCGAATAGATAATCAATTTTTGTTACTTTTCTTTCCCAAGCAACCATAACGTTGTTAAACGCATGTAAAATCTATTAGTTAAACATTTGTTTGTCCTGTTCATCCTATATATAGACTTATACATAAACACACATGCATAGGCGTGGCTATGTGGTAAGAAACTTGCTCCGTAAGCACTTAGATCCAGGTTTAGCTTCGCTGCATGGCAACCTGGGAAAGTTTC
>NW_021836377.1:0-24268 GCF_006345805.1 Octopus sinensis
GTAGAAAATTTCATTAAAAAGTATCCATTTTCTTAAGCTATGAAGCAACAAGTTGACTTGTTTTGAATTATCTGAAACTCCTCTCTCCTTCCTTTTGAAAGGTTTTTCTCTATGAATTCTGGCATAATTAGAATCTTCACAATCTGAAGGGTATTTGTAGAAAACTTCATTAAAAAAATTATCCATTTTTCTGAAAGCTATGAGGCACAAAGTTGATTTGTGTAAATCATCTGAAACTCCTCTCTCCTCCCTTTTGAAAGATTTTTCTCTGCCGGTGGCACATAAAAAGCACCATCCATACATGGCCAATTTCAGCACCACCTGACTGACGTTCGTGTCGGTGACACATAAAAAGCACCAACTGATCGCTGCCAGCCACCTCTAGCCCTGTGCCGGTGGCATGTAAAAAGCACCCACTACACTCACGGAGTGGTTGGCATTAGGAAGGGCATCCAGCTGTAGAAACACTGCCAGATCAGATTGGAGCCTGGTGCAGTCTCCTGGCTTCCCAAACCTCGGTCAAACCGTCCAACCCATGCTAGCATGGAAAGCTGACGTTAAATGATGATGATAAATCCTGATATGATCAGAATCTACACGATCTAAAAGGTATTTGTTGAAAATTTCATTAAAAAATATCCATTTTCCTGAACGTTATGAGTCAAGAAAGTTGACTTATGTACATTATCCAAAACTCCTCTCTTCTCCTTTTTGAAATTTTGGGCATTTTTCACTATATATTCCAATATAATCAGAATCTACACCATCTGTAATGGTAGTATTATTATACACTACCACTGTTTCAATTAATTTTTAAAATAATCAAGAATTTAGTAAAATAACTTTGTCAACATTAACCCTTTTGTTACCATATTTTTGTTGTAATTTACTGCTTTTCATTCAATAAATTTGAAAATAATGTTTGTCAGTATTAGCCTTTTTGTTACCATATTTCTGTTTGAAATACTCTTTGTTTCAATTAATTTTGAAATTATTGAAGAACTTAGTAAAAAACTGTTAATATTGGAGTGGCTGTGTGGTAAGTAGCTTGCTAACCAACCATGTGGTTCCGGGTTCAGTCCCACTGTGTGGCATCTTGGGCAAGTGTCTTCTGCTATAGCCCCGGGCCGACAAATACCTTGTGAGTGGATTTGGTAGACGGAAACTGAAAGAAGCCCGTCGTATATATGTTATATTATATCTATATATATATATATATATAAAAATATGTATGTGTGTGTGTGTTTGTGTGTCTGTGTTTGTCACAACTGATGCTGGTGTGTTTACATCCCGACACTTACGGTTCGGCAAAATGCCTTGTGAGTGGATTTGGTAGACGGAAACTGAAAGAAGCCCGTCGTATATATGTATGTATGTATATATATATATATATATATATATATATATATGTATGTATGTGTGTGTGTTTGTGTTTGTCCCCCTAGCATTGCTTGACAACCGATGCTGGTGTGTTTACGTCCCCGTCACTTAGCGGTTCGGCAAAAGTGACCGATAGAATAAGTACTGGGCTTACAAAAAGAATAAGTCCCGGGGTTGATTTGCTCGACTAAAGGCGGTGCTCCAGCATGGCCGCAGTCAAAATGACTGAAACAAGTAAAAGAGTAAAGTGAGTATTAACACTTTTTCGTATCATATTTCTTTGGTATCATGTTTCCGTTGAAGTACATTGCCTTCATCATTACCATTATACGTCTGTTTTCCATGCTGGCATGGGTTGGACAGTTTGACTGAAAACAGGTTAGCTGGGGAGCTGTGCTAGTCTGATTTGGCCGGGCTTCAATGGCTGGATCCCCTTCCTAATGCCAACCAGTCCAGGAAGGAGGAAGCACTCTGTCGGTTACGACGACGAGGCTTCCGGTTGATCCGAATCAACGGAACAGCCTGCTCGTGAAATTAACGTGCAAGTGGCTGAGCACTCCACAGACACGTGTACCCTTAACGTAGTTCTCGGAGATATTCAGCGTGACACAGAGAGTGACAAGGCCGGCCCCTTGAAATACAGGTACAGCAGAAACAGGAAGTAAGAGTGAGAGAAAGTTGTGGTGAAAGAGTACAGCAGGGATCACCACCATCCCCTGCCGGAGCCTTGTGGAGCTTTTTAGGTGTTTTCGCTTAATAAACACTCACAACGCCCGGTCTGAGAATCGAAACTGCGATCCTATGACCGCGAGTCCGCTGCCCTAACCGCTGGGCCATTGCGCCTCCACCAACCAGTCCAAGAGTAGTGGGTGCCTATTATATGCTACTGGCATGGGTGCCAGTTCTGAAACACCAGCATTGGCCACGGCTTGATAGATCTTCTTAAGTACAGTTTATTGCCGAAGATCTCGGTCACTCGTTACTGCCCCCTTCAATTAATTTGGAAAATAATGAAAAATTTAGTAAAATAACTTTGTCAAAACTGGTGCATGCTGCGTGAAATGCTAAGCTGTATTTTGTCTCCGTCTTTACGCTCTGAGTTCAAATTCCACCGAGGTCGACTTTGCCTTTCATCCTTTCGGGGGTCGATAAATTAAGTACCAGTTATGCACTGGGGTCGATATAATCGACTTAATCCATTTGTCTGTCCTTGTTTGTCCTCTCTGTGTTTAGCCCCTTGTGGTAGTAAAGAAATAGGTATTTCGTCTGCCGCTATGTTCTGAGTTCAAATTCCACCAAGTTTGACTTTGCCTTTCATCCTTTCGGGGTCGATAAATTAAGTACCAGTTATGCACTGGTGTCGATATAATCGACTTAATCCATGTGTCTGTCCTTGTTTGTTCTCTCTGTGTTTAGCCCCTTGTGGGTAGTAAAGAAATAGGTATTTCGTCTGTCGCTACGTTCTGAGTTCAAATTTCACCGAGGTTGACTTTGCCTTTCATCCTTTCGGGGTCGATTAAATAAGTACCAGTTGTGTACTGGGGTTGATCTAATTGACTGATTCCCCTCCCCCCAAATTTCGGGCTTTGTGTCAAGAGTAGAAAAGAATTTTAAGCTGGGGTTTGGAACATAAATTAACATGAAATTTTGATGGGAAGTTTTGATTCAGATTCGTTTAAAACATGAAGTTTGTATCCTAGAATAAGGGGCTGCTTTCTGTGTAGGTTGGAATAAAAAGGGTTCATTTGTTATTTTTGTTTTTGGCTTGTTTTTAAGAATTTTTTTTTATTTGTCTTTTTGATATTTTCTTTTCCAGATGAAACCTGCAGCCTCTTGGCTAAATTATGTTCTCAAGAGGAGAAAAGAGGATTTGCCATTGCCTGTCCCACCTTGACTCTCACCGAGGAACAGGTCAGTCAAACAACAATAAACACACAAAATAAAGTACATATTTTTTTATTGGTTTCAATTATTCGATTGTGGCCATGCTGGGGCACCATCTTTGAAGGTTTTTTTTTATCTTAGTCAGTCTTTTGATTGCAGTATTTATTCTTGTCTGGTACTTACCTTAGCAATCCCTTTTTGTGGGATTGCTAGATGACAAGACTTAAAGGGACACAGTGTAGATAACCCCTGTTTTTAGACTCGTGTAAAGCACACACGCACACACATATTTGTAGATATACAATCATATTTATATATATATATAGGCGCAGGAGTGGCTGTGTGGTAAGTAGCTTGCTTACCAACCACATGGTTCTGGGTTCAGTCCCACTGCATGGCACCTTGGGCAAGTGTCTTCTACTATAGCCTCAGGCCAACCAAAGCCTTGTGAGTGGATTTGGTTGACGGAAACTGAAAGAAGCCCATCGTATATATATATATGTATACCAGTGGTTAGAGCATCGACCTTACGATCGTGAGGTTGTGAGCTCAAATCCCGGACTGGGCTGCGTGTTGTGTTCTTGAGCAAGACACTTTATTTCACGTTGCTCCAGTTCACTCAGCTGCAGAAATGAGTTGCGACGTCACAGGTGCCAAGCTGTATCGGCCCTTGCCTTTCCCTTGGACAACATCGGTGACGTGGAGAGGGGAGACCGGTATGCATGGGCGACTGCTGGTCTTCCATAAAACAACCTTGCCCAGACTTGTACCTCAGAGGGTAACTCTCTAGGTGCAAACCCATGGTCAGTGTCTGACCGAAGGGGGTCACATACCATCACCACTACTGCCCTGTTTTGGATGCTGGTGAGAGAGTAAACTGGTAGAATTGTGATATTTCTTTAAGCAATAGATGCAGGAGTGGCTGTGTGGTAAGTAGCTTGCTAACCAAATGCATGGTTCTGGGTTCAGTCCCACTGCGTGGCACCTTGGGCAAGTGTCTTCTACTATAGCCTCGGGCTGACCAAAGCCTTGTGAGTGGATTTGGTAGACGGAAACTGAAAGAAGCCCGTCATATATATGTATATATATATATGTATATATATGTTTGTGTGTCTGTTTTTTCCCCCTAGCATTGCTTGACAACCGATGCCCGTGTGTTTACGTCCCTGTAACTTAGCGGTTTGGCAAAAGAGACCAATAGAATAAGTACTGGGGTCGATTTGCTCGACTAAAGGCGGTACTCCAGCATGGCCACAGTCAAATGACTGAAACAAGTAAAAGAATAAAGAGTATATCTGTGTGTGCAAAGTTTGGGGTTAGTTAAATATGTTTGTTGTAATTTCTGGGAGGAAATTCACTGCAGTTACCATGGAGACCAAAAATTCTCTCTTAATGATAAATGGTGTAAAAATGCTGTATCTACCCAATGTTGCCCTCTATTGGGGGCAACACTGGGCAGATATTCCTTTTTGTTTCTGTGGGATGACGTCAGCAGCTGGGGAGGTGATCGGAACTTGGGGCTGACTGGAAGAGGCAGGAGTGACGCACACGCGCAGGCAGGGCAGGATTTGGCCTTTTCGATCGAGGTAGCTGAGGGAGTGAGACGCGTGAGCACTTTTCTTTGGAACTTTCCACTGTCCCCAGGGGAGCAGTACCGCCCATTTTGTGAACCACTGATTTAATGCTACAGTTTTGAATTTGCTCAGAGTTACTTCCCTTCAGTGTTTCCCTTTGAGGGAGGCTAAAGCGTCAGAAGCGCTGCATTTGGGAATCTGATACAGAGCAGCACTGGGCAGATATGGTGTTTTACACTTCTTATTAATAAAAAAAATGACTGCAGTGAATTTCCCCTCAGAAGTTCAAATATGTCACAAACATTTTAACTAATCTGAAGTTTGCTTATGCCTAAACACTGCTTGGCACTATATGCTGCTGAATATACATATTATCATTGTTTAACGTCTGCCTTCCATGCTGGCATGGGTTGGATGCTTTTTAACAGGATCCGGCCAAGTAGAAGACTGCCCCAGCCTACTGTGTCTGTTTTGGTAGGGTTTTTTATAGCTGGATGCCCTTCTTAACACCAACCACCTCACAGAGGGACTGAGTGCTTTTTACATGGCATCAGCACAGACAAGGTCAGTTTTGGCGCCCTTCCAAATGCCAACCACTTCACAGCGTGGACTGGATGCTGTTTACATGGCACCAGCACTCGCAGGGTCAATTTTGGCATGATTTTTTACATCTGGATGCCCTTCCAAATGCCAACTACTTCACAGTGTGGACTGGATGTTTTCTACTTGGCACCAGCACCAGCAGGGTCTCCAAGTAACTTGCAAGACTAGGAATTTTGAGAGGAGAGGAGTCACTGGAGGAGAGGATCTTGTGTCAGATGATGAAAGATTGGAGTTTGACAGAGAAACAGAGAGGCAGAAACATGTATAAAATGTATTTATTTTTTTTTTTTTACCTTTATAGAGAATAAAGTTCCTTCTGTCTCTCCCGCAACTCAACTATGCTCTCGCTTTGAATCTTTCTAAAAATTTTACATCTTTGAAACAACTGTTAACAAGGTAAACCATTAAAAAATTTCTTTTTTTCTAAATATTTTTTGTAACATTTTTTACATGGCTATTGTGAGTTGGTAAATCTTCGCGGGACCATTTTATTGTCTACAAAGTGTGGCTAATATGAAAAATAGACAGAAAACGGTAATGATAAGACAGTGTCTCATACATGCATACATAGTTAGTTAATTTTTTGGCTCAAACAGCAAAAAGCAAGGCCATGTAAGGGGACATGGAGTTATGTACAGGGAGGGTGTTCATGTAAAGAGTTCAGGCCATTTCTAGTCAAGAGAGACTTTGAACCGAGCTGTCGTCGGCATCTTCACTATCTCGTCCAGCAGCTTATTCCACGGATCCGCAACCCGGACGGAGAAAGCCCTTCTCCTTCGATTGAGATAAAATCGTCGCAGACAGAGCTTTTCGGAGTGACCTCGCAGCCGACGCTCTGGAGCAGGAGTGAAGAACAGCTCTTTCGAGAGGTTACACTTTCCGCTTATGATGCATAAGCATATATGTGTGTGCATATGTGTTATAGTGGAGGCGCGTGGCTTAGTGGTTAGGGTGTCAGCATCATGATCGTAAGATTGTGGTTTCAATTCCTGAACCGGGCGAAGCGTTGTGTTCTTGGGGTTGATTTAATCAATTTACCCTCTTCTCTGAAACTTCAGGCCTTGTGCCTATAGTAGAAAGGATTATTCCCATTATTATTAGTAGTATTAAGGCAGCAAGCCTTAATAATAATAATTTAATTTACGGGGTCACTAAATTAAGTATCAGTGAAATACTGGCGATTGATATAATCGACTGCCCCCCCCCCCCCTCCCTGCAGATTTCAGGCCTTGTGCCTTTAGTAGGAAGGATTATTATTATTATTATTATTAAGGCGGCAGGCTAGCAGAATCATTATCATGCCGGGTGAAATTCTTAGCAGTACTTCTCCCGTTGCTATGTTCTGAGTTCAAATTCTGCCAAGGTCGACTTTACCTGTCATCCTTTCAGGGTCGATAAAATGAGTTCCAGTTGGAGTACTGTGGTCGATGTAATTGACTAGATAAGTACCAGTTACGCACTGGGGTCGATATAATCGACTTAATCCATTTGTCTGTCCTTGTTTTTCTCCTCTGTGTTAGCCCCTTGTAGGTAGTAAAGAAATAGGTATTTCGTCTTCACGTTCTGAGTTCAAATTCCACCAAGGTTGACTTTGCTGTTCATCCTTTCAGGGTCGATTAAATAAGTACCAGTTGAACACTGGGGTCGATGTAATTGACTCAGCCCCACCTCCCCCTACAATTGCTGTCCTTGTGGCAAAATTTTAAACCATTATTATTATTATTACATAACTAAAGTATGGTTATTGTGTTTTGCAGTTCTGCTGAAGAAATTTCTCAAAAGGGGAAAACATCTGCGGCCCTTGCTAACAAAATTCATGACTATATTCACCGCCAAAGCTCCAAAGATCTGTGATAAATTATAAAGGATAAAAAAGAGATATATTTTGTTATTTTTTGAAATAAATTATTTTATATTGTTTCTAATTTGACTTCTCTTGCTTTGTCTGTCTGTTAGTCATTGTGTCTTTCACTCTGTCATTCACGTATGTGCTTATATATGGAGGTCGTAGGATCGCGGTTTCGATTCCCAGACCGGGCGTTGTGAGTGTTTATTGAGCGAAAACACCTAAAGCTCCACGAGGCTCCGGCAGGGATGGTGGTGATCCCTGATGTACTCTTTCACCACAACTTTCTCTCACTCTTACTTCCTGTTTCTGTTGTACCTGTATTTCAAAGGGCCGGCCTTGTCACTCTCTGTGTCACGCTGAATATCCCCGAGAACTACGTTAAGGGTACACGTGTCTGTGGGGTGCTCAGCCACTTACACGTTAATTTCATGAGCAGGCTGTTCCGTTGATCAGATCAACCGGAACCCTCGTCGTCGTAACCGACGGAATGCTTCCATCCATGTGCTTATATATACATGATGCTAAGAGCACTATCCAAGCGTGATCGTTGCCAGAGCGGCTAACTGGCTTCCGTGCCAGTGGCATGTAAGAGGCACCATTCTAGCGGGATTGTTACCAGCATCGCCTTACTGGCACCTGTGCCGTTGGCATGTGTAAACAGGTTCGAGCGAGGTCGTTGCCAGTACCTCCTGACTGGCCCTTACCAGTAAATTTTTTGTTTTTATAATTAATTATATATAAGCACAGGAGTGGCTGTGTGAAGTAGCTTGCTTACCAACCACATGGTTCCGGGTTCAGTCCCACTGCGTGGCACCTTGGGCAGGTGTCTTCTACTATAGCCTCGTCTGACCGAAGCCTTGTGAGTGGATTTGGTAGAAGCCTGTCGTATATATGTGTATATATATATATATATAATATATATATATATATATATATATGTGTGTGTGTGTGTGTGTATGTTTTTGTGTCTGTGTTTGTCCCTCTAGCATCGCTTGACAGCCGATACTGGTGTGTTCACGTCCCCGTAACTTAGCGGTTCGGCAAAAGAGACCGATAGAATAAGTACTAGGCTTACAAAGAATAAGTCCTGGGGTCGATTTGCTCGACTGAAAGGCAAATGACTGAAACCAGTAAAAGTGTAAAGAATAACTCGCCAGACACAATTGTGTGGTTATGGAAGTTATCCTAGAGTTGTTGCCCTTGATTATAACAAGGTACATAACTCTGCCTGTTCCACTTTGCATCAAGTTTAAAATATTTTGAGACCTTCACGGTATAAATTAGTTTGTAATGGTGGTGGGGGTTATTGTATGTATGTAGGGAGCGGGTGGGGAAGGCAAGAATTATTAGCGTATGTGTGTGTATATATGTGTATATATATATATAACTATATATATACATATATATATATATGTATACGTATATATATGTATGTATATACATATATATATATATATAATATAATAATAATAATAATTGTGTACAGTGCTCAGGTGCACTACAACTCATCTAAAGTGTATATATAATCAGGTGTAGTTTCGGCGGATTTCGGAAAGCATGAGGGCCTTAAAGGATGCAGTGTCATGGCAGTCAACAACTGACGCAGGCAGTTTGTTCCATTCTTCAGCAACCCTGAGCATGAAAAAATGTTTCCGAAAGTCATGGGAGCTGTGCTGTTTTCTGACTTTGTAGGCATGTCCACGTGTGTTAGAAACATTGAGATCAAAAAGGTGTTCAGTGTTGTTGTTGGTGAGGTGGTTGATAACCTTGTGGGTGTTTACCAAGTCCGTCGCCAGACGCCGGAGCTTCAGTGAATCCATGCCCAGGGAAACAAGGCGCTCAGAATATGGTAGGTGTCTGATGGAGGGTATGCGTTTGGTTGCTCGTCTCTGGACAGATTCCAGGAGGTCAATGTTCTGAGCAAGATAGGGATTCCAAACTGATGATGCGAATTCCAAGTGTGGTCGTACATTAGCTGTATAAAGTTTTAAATAGATGGCTGGAGAGCGGCTAACAAAAGTCTTGCTGAGTGATGCCAAGGCACCCTCGGCCTTCTTGACAATTTTAGAGATATGCTTTGTCCAACGCAAATCACTGCTGACAGTGATGCCTAGGTCACGCTCGCAAGAGGGTTTCTTGATATCAGTGTTGTGGAGGGAGTATGTGGACGCAGGGTTTTTTCTCCCAAAATGCATGGTGGTACACTTGTCCACAGCCAGTTTCAGTTGCCAGTCTGTGACCCATTGCTGCATTGTGTCTAGGTCTGATTGCAGGAAAGAGTTGTAGACATCAGGATCAGTCCTCTTGATTTCAAGGTACAGCTTGATGTCATCTGCATATTTCAATACTGTGGCATTCTTTAAATTGGCATCTATGTCATTAATGTATGCCACAAACAGGAGGGGACCAAGGACAGATCCCTGTGGTACACCCGATGACATCTCATATGGTGTAGAGTGCTGTCCTAGAACTGTGACTACCTCCTTTCGGCTGAGGATGAAGGATTTCAACCAGTTAAAAAGGTCATCCCCCACACCCATTGCAGAGAGTTTCACCATAAGCCTTTTGTGTGGCACAGAGTTGAAAGCCTTAGCAAAGTCAAGGTAGACAACATCCACCCATGAGCCACTGTCAGTGATCTGAGTAATGTCCTCAAGGAACTCGACAAGCTGGTCACTGCAGCTGGAGTTAGGGACAAATCCATATTGTGAGGGTCGGATGAGACTGTGAGAGCTCCAGAAGTTCCAGAGTGTTTCTCTGACACACGATTCCATCAGTTTTGCAATACAGCTAGTGAGACTGACTGGGCGATAGTTGACAGGTGATGTGCGGTCACCCTTTTTGAACAGAGGAATGACACTGGCAGTTTTCCACTGCTCCGGAGTAGCACCATTGTTGAGACAGTACTGGAAGAAAATAGAAAGCTGGTGTAAAAGGAAGTGCCTGCCACGTTTGAGAAGCAAGTATGTAACTCCATCAAGACCAGGGGAGGCATAGTTGCGCTTATTTTGAAGGTGACGTCGCAGCATTGCAGGTGTAAAATTCCATAGTTGTTATGGAGTTTGCTGTTAGTGATGGTGAAGATGGTACATTTTGACTTTCGACAGTGAATATGTTTGCATAGCACTCGGCAATGAATTCTGCGCATTCCTTGGGGTCGTCAGTGATCTGGTTCGTGTGAGGGTTGCGAAGAGGGCCCACTGGAGAGTGAGGTCTCTGCTTTGAATGCACATATTTCCAAAAAACCTTGCTGTCAGGATTGGCTGCTATGCACTGTTCAAATTCAAGCACTGCATTTTTTGTCACTTGCTTGAGATGGTTGGAGGATTTATTCCGCTTCTTCCTGTTGGTGTCTGATTTATGCAACTTGTATTCCTGTTCAGCAGTCCGACGTTCCTTCCTGGCAAGTCGGACCGCTGAAGTTTCCCAAATTGCCCTTTTGGGGCGGTTCTTCTTTTTTTGTTTACGTGGCACTGATGCTGCACATGCTTCCCATATTGAGTCCAGGATACTCTGGAGTATAGTATTCACATCTCCAGAGTTGTAGAATTCACGCCAGTTTGGGTGCTGTAGTTCAGTGTGGTACAGGTTCCAATCTGCTCTCTTCCAATCGAAGGAAGCAGATTGGAGATGGTTCAGGTGTTTGTTGCCCGCAAGAGCCAGATTGGCGATGATCATAGCATGATCAGAGTCACCTAGAGGTTCCTCCGTAGTGCAATTGATAACCGCTTCAGGAGTTGTGGTGAAGAGCAGGTCCAAGGTGTTGTCGCCTCTTGTTGGAGAGGTGACTACTTGTGACCAGTTTGAGTCCAGCACAAGCTCAACAAAATCGTTTGCACTCTGTGGCCAACGGAAGGTTTCCCAATCGATCTCAGGATGATTGAAATCGCCTGCAATAAAAACATAAGTGGCTGTTTTCCTGGCTGCAGCTCGGAGGATGTTGCAAAGCTGTGTGTCCCGATGGTAATTTGGGGGACGATAAACAACGCCAAGCAGGAGTGTTGACATGGTCATACGTACGTCACAGAAAAAAACTTCTTCTTGTGATTCGTTCAAATCGGCACAAGGAATTACCAAAAAATTTGAACGAACGTAGACCATCACACCACCACCACGGCGGTTAGTGCGGTCCTTACGGAAGAGGTTGTACCCCGTGATGTTGAAAACCCCATCACAGAGTAAGGAATGCGCCCATGTTTCCGTGACAGTGATGAAGTCAGGGTCAACACTTCTGACGTAGGCGTTGAACAAATGTATTTTGTTGCATAAACTGCGAGCATTTAAGGACAACAATTTGTACCCTGCTCGCAGTTTATGATGGTGTGTGGAGGATGGCAGGTTGTCCTGGCTTAGTTTCCCTGAGTTGCTGTAGTCTTTTTAGTTATTGTGGTAGAGAGCACTCAGACCAGCTGGTATCTCTCTTCCACGTTTCATCAGTCTTGACAAATCTCCAGATTTGTCCATCTTCCCGAAGACTGAAGCTTTCCTGTAGAGCTGAGTTCCTATTCAGGGAAGCCGCTACACGTAGCTTCGGACGTAGATCGGACGGTAAGCCTGGGCGTGTTCGGAAGGTGGTCCGATTTTCACGCCCAGCTTTAACTGAGGCCAGATGGTAAGAGGTTGCCTCAGTGTGGTCCGAAAAAGACAGCTTGATGAGCCTAGGTTTTGGGCCAGGTCGTCCAAGGCGGATAGCACCCGTTGGGGGAACGCAGCCTAGGTCTTTGGCTGAGTTGGCAGCAAATGCCTGAAGATCAGCCATGTCTTCAGGCACCCCAATGGCAATGACTTCATATATTTGTTTGACTGAAACCATGAAAGCGGTGCCCCAGCATGGCCGCAGTCCAACGACTGAAGCAAACAACAGATAACTGATTTGGTAGGTTGTGAGACCAAGTTTAAGGAGAAATTCAGTAAATTAATTTACAGTACCATCGACTGATTTAACTTTAGATGAACCTGCTGCTGTTGTTGTTGGTTTTGTCTCTAATCGAGTAAATGTATTCCAGATGTGACCACCACCTCTTTTTCTTATGTACTGGTAGCCCAGGACTACATTGTCGGAAGTGTGTTTTTGTAAGACACGACAAGGAAAGCCTCTGTACGGTTGCTCGAAATAGCAGCTACATTCCCCTTAAATTACGCGCTAACGTTACAAAAGAAAAAAAAAATTGATGGCTAAGACTGCATTGAAGAATATAGTATGAAATACATCGTGGTTGAGACGAAACACGAGATGGTCATGTTTGGAAGGCTTTTATTCATTATCTTCCTCATCCGTTTGGGCGAGTTACCCGGCATTATACATCATACTGGTCTTTCGATAGCTGGAATATATCCTTTGCATACGACTACAAATGATAATAGTTTGCTAATTGAACAGGTTGAAGTATCAGATACATCATGGCTGAGACGAAATGTGAGATGGCCATGTTTGGAAGGCTTTTATTCATTATCCTCCTCATTCGTTTGGGCAGGTTGCTCGGCATTATACATCTCATTTGCATACACAGACGATAACTGAAATATCTCATTTGCATACACAGACGACAAGAGACGACAGCAGTGTAACTGAACTGGTTAATCTTGGCGTTAAGTTTGTTGTCTGTTCATCTCCTGAGTACCTAATGATGCTCGTCAGTGAAGGCACGTGGCTTGGATCTTTTCGGTTTGAACGGCAGTTTTTCCTAGCGGTGTCATATTAAATTGTCACCCATAATTATGACCCTAGTATCGATCTATTGTTTATTCCCATATTCACAGATGACCACTGACTCTGGTTCGGTTGGTTACCAGGTGCTAGACTTTGCCAGAGAACCACCCGCAATTTGGTCCAGAATTGTTTATTCCCATATTCCCAGATGACCACTAAGTCTGGTTCGGGTGGTTACCAGGTGCTAGGCTTTGCCAGAGAACCACCCGCAATTTGGTCCAGATTTGTTTATTCCCATATTCCCAGATGACAACTAACTCTGGTTCGGGTGGTTACCAGGTGCCAGGCTTTGCCAGAGAACCACCCGCAATTTGGTCCAGATTTGTTTATTTCCGTAGTCACAGATGACCACTAAGTCTGGTTCGGGTGGTTACCAGGTGCCAGGCTTTGCCAGAGAACCACCCGCAATTTGGTCCAGATTTGTTTATTTCCATAGTCACAGATGACCACTAAGTCTGGTTCGGGTGGTTACCAGGTGCCAGGCTTGCCAGAGACCACCCGCAATTTGGTCCAGATTTGTTTATTTCCATAGTCACAGATGACCACTAAGTCTGGTTCGGGTGGTTACCAGGTGCCAGGCTTTGCCATAGAACCACCCGCAATTTGGTCCAGATTTGTTTATTTCCATAGTCACAGATGACCACTAAGTCTGGTTCGGGTGGTTACCAGGTGCCAGGCTTTGCCATAGAACCACCCGCAATTTGGTCCAGATTTGTTTATTTCCATAGTCACAGATGACCACTAAGTCTGGTTCGGGTGGTTACCAGGTGCCAGGCTTTGCCAGAGAACCACCCGCAATTTGACCCAGATTTGTTTATTCCCATATTCCCAGATGACAACTAACTCTGGTTCGGGTGGTTACCAGGTGCTAGGCTTTGCCATAGAACCACCCGCAATTTGGTCCAGATTTGTTTATTTCCATAGTCACAGATGACCACTAAGTCTGGTTCGGGTGGTTACCAGGTGCCAGGCTTTGCCAGAGAACCACCCGCAATTTGGTCCAGATTTGTTTATTTCCATAGTCACAGATGACCACTAAGTCTGGTTCGGGTGGTTACCAGGTGCCAGGCTTTGCCAGAGAACCACCCGCAATTTGGTCCAGATTTGTTTATTTCCATAGTCACAGATGACCACTAAGTCTGGTTCGGGTGGTTACCAGGTGCCAGGCTTTGCCATAGAACCACCCGCAATTTGGTCCAGATTTGTTTATTTCCATAGTCACAGATGACCACTAAGTCTGGTTCGGGTGGTTACCAGGTGCCCGGCTTTGCCATAGAACCACCCGCAATTTGGTCCAGATTTGTTTATTTCCATAGTCACAGATGACCACTAAGTCTGGTTCGGGTGGTTACCAGGTGCTAGGCTTTGCCAGAGAACCACCCGCAATTTGACCCAGATTTGTTTATTCCCATATTCAGATGACCACTAACTCTGGTTCGGGTGGTTACCAGGTGCTAGACTTTGCCAGAGAACCACCCGTGATTTGGTCCAGAATTGTTTATTCCCATATTCCCAGATGACAACTAACTCTGGTTCGGGTGGTTACCAGGTGCTAGACTTTGCCAGAGAACCACCCGTGATTTGGTCCAGAATTGTTTATTCCCACATTCACAGATGACCACTAACTCTGGTTCGGGTGGTTACCAGGTGCTAGGCTTTGCCAGAGAACCACACGCAATTTGGTCCAGAATTGTTTATTGCCATATTCACAGATGACCACTAACTCTGGTTCGGGTGGTTACCCACATTCACAGAAGACCACTATTCACATGGCTGGGCCCCCGAGAGGTGGCACTTTTCTGGTCAGAGCAGACGGATTAATGCGTTGTATCCTTGAGCAAAACACTTCATTTTACGTTCCTATGCAATCACTTCAACATCTGACGTGTTGCACACGATGCACCTGTACGGAAAATGTTGATTTGATGCAGGGATGGAGCTTAGGCGCAGTGCAAATATTTGGCCGCTGTAAACGAATCATCTGTACAGGTTGTTCAGCAGGAAATTGCTGAAATGTCACCCGCCGCCTACGACAGGAGAGTTCATGATATGTGTGTGTGTGTTTGTGTGTGTGTGTGTGAATATATGTTTGTATGTATGTACGTATATGTGTGTATATAGATATGCATATGTATATATGTATATATACATATATATATATGTGTATATATATATATATATATGTGTTGTGTGTGTGTGTGTGTGTGTGTGTGTGTGTGTATGTATGTGCTTATGTAAATGTATGTATATACATGTAAACCCATATATGCATATATATATATACATTACACACATGTATATTATATATATATGTGCATGCATATATATTTGTGTATGTATGTATGTATGTATGTATGTATGTATGTATGTATGTATGTATGTATGTATATATATATATAGATATATATATATATATATATATATACGCGTGTGTGTGTGTGTGTGGTGTGTGTGTGTGTGTGTGTGTGTGTGACTGCTTCTATTGATATTTGGTCTGTATTTGAATATAATTTTGCTTAGCTAACAAAATAAAGGCCAAAATAATCATTTTTTTTTTTAAAAAGGGAATATAAGACACAGGCGTAGAACATAAAACAACCTGTCCAATCAATGACATAAAGCAGTTCAGTCGCAGTATCTTTTGCCTTCTTGTGGGCACTTTAAAAAAAGTGTGTCAAAACTACTACTTTAATTCTGGTCTCCATAGCTGACGAGAGGTGCTCTATGTCTAACTCTCTCTCTCTCTCTCTCTCTCTCTCTCTCTCTCTCTATATATATATATTATATATATATATATATATATATATATATATTCCTGGCTCAAAGAAGTTCTTGCTTTACAAACGAAGAACTTTTCCAGGTGATATTTTTTTGCATTCTCTTCAGAGTTGAAGTTCTGTCCATTCAATGTTGGGCGAACATCGAGTGTGAGGTAAAACTTCCCAGCCAAACTTCAGTAACGTCTGCCGTCATTGCAAAGAAGTGAGCAGTCTGGCATTGTCGTGATGAAAGACAACGCCCTTACGATTAGTAAGTGCTGGACACTTCTGGTGGATCGCTGTGCTTAATTTGTCCAGCTGGTTACAGTGCACGTCCGGCCTGTACACGGGAAGTAGCTCGTAAAAGAATACTTTTCCAATCCCGCCATATTGAGAGCATGACTTTCTTTTGGTGAAGTCCAGCTTTTTTCGTGCCACTCGTAAGGCAATGCTTATTTTCTTTTTTCGTTGAACTGTATCGCATCTATCTGTTTTTCTTAAGTTTTCTCTCTCACTCGTATGCAGTGGTACACCGTGTTTTAAATTGTTTTTTCCCATTTGTAATGTCTTTCACTCCAGTAATCTTTTATTATCCTTGACGCACACAGAAAAGTACTTCTTTGGGATTAAGACACCAATATTATGCTTATTAAGTCTCCAGACTTTAAAAAAAGTGTCAAAACTACTACTTTAATTCTGGTCTCCATAGCTGACGAGAGGTGCTCTATGTCTAACTCTCTCTCTCTCTCTCTCTCCTTCTCTCTCTCTCTCTCCTTCTCTCTCTCTCTCTCCTCTCTCTCTCTCTCTCTCTATATATATATATATATATATATATATGTATATATGTATAAAAAATATATATAAAAATACGAAATGGGACAAGAACGCAAAACACTCAAAGAGACGACACAAAAAACGGACGGGTCATTCGAAGCCTCTAATCCTCAGTCAAGAACCGGATCATCCTCGCAATTTCGGCTGATTAATCTTTATATATATATATATAAGGTTCATGTCTACTGTTTATGTAGCCAGTGTACATATATATATATATATATATGTATATGCATTTTCATAGATGTGTGTGTGTGCTATTGTCAGGTTGTTCGTTGTTTGCGAGTTATGTCGTAAACATTTGCTTGCCTTGCTTTGCCATGTGTCTTCACAAGTGTGTCTGCGACTGTGTGTGTGTGTGTGTGCGTGTGTAAGTGCTTTTGTGTGTTTGGCTGTGTGGTGTTCACATGTGTGTGTCTTTTAATGTCGTCGTCGGTTGTGTCGTGGTGGGCGCTGTGTATGTCTATGTTGCGCTGCGCAGTGTATCTTTGGGTCGTCGTCATTATCATTCTGTCCCCCTCATCTCTCTCTCTCTCTCTTTCTTCCCATCACTTCCTCCCTCTACCTCTCACTCCCATCTCTCTCTCCCACTCCCTCTTCATCTCTCACTCTCTGTCCCTCTCTTTCTACCTCACTCTTTCCTCCCTTCATTTTCTTTATCTCTCTCTCTCTCTCTCTCTCTATCCTCCCTCCCTCTACCTCTTACTCCTGGCTCTCTCTCTCCCATTCCCTCTTCCTTTCGCCCTCTCCGTCCCTCTCTCTACCCTACCCTTTCCTCTCCTCATTCTCTCTCTCACTTCCTCTACCACTCACTCCTGTCTCTCTCTCTCTCTCTCCCACTACCTCTTCCTCTCTCCATCTCCCTCTCTCCTTTCCTTTTACTCCCTTCCTCTACCACTCACTCCTGTCTCTCTCTCTCTCTCTCCCACTACCTTTTCCTCTCTCCATCTCCCTCCCTCCCTTCCTTTTACTCCCTTCCTCTACCACTCACTCCTGTCTGTCTCTCTCTCTCTCCCATTACCTCTTCCTCTCTCCATCTCCCTCCTCTCTCTCTTTCTTTCTTACTCCTCCTCCCTCTTACCCAGCCTCTTGTTACACTACTCCCCCGTCAGCTCTACTCCATCCTCCATATTCTCTCGTCTGCATTTATTTTCCTCCTCCTCTTTGCTTCAACACTTACCCACCTCTTCCCCCTCCTCTATCTTCCTTTTATTTATTTTTTGTTTTACTCTCTCTCTCACACTTCTCCCCGTTTATACCACTAAGTCTCTTTCTCTTTTACCTCTCTATTCCCTCTCTGCTTATCAAATTCTACTTCACATTTCTTCTTTACCTCCCCACCTCCACTTCTAACACTATTCCTCTCTCCAATTGCTCCCTCCTCTCTCTCTCTTTCTTATCACTTTTTGTCTCTCTTCCCCTGCGATCTGTTTATTCATCATTAATACTTTTTTTCGCTCTCTCTGTCTGCCCTCATCTCTTTCTCAACTTTTTATCGTTCCCTCTCAGCCACTGCCCCTTTCTTTCTTTGATAGTATTTTTTTTCTATCTATCTATCTATCTATCTATCTATCTATCTATCTATCTGTCTGTCTGTCTGTCTGTCTGTCTGTCTGTCTGTCTGTCTGTCTGTCTGTCTACCTACCTACCTATCTATCTATCTATCTATCTATCTATCTATCTATCTATCTATCTATCTATCTATCTATTTACCTATTTATCTATCTATCTATCTGTCTGTCTATATCTATCTGTCTATCTATATCTATCTATCTACCCACCCATCTATCTATCTGTCTGTCTGTCTGTCTGTCTGTCTGTCTGTCTGTCTGTTTGTCTCTCTCTCTCTCTCTCTCTTTCGCCCCCTCTCTCTGCCCCCTCTCTACTGCTGACAGCTTTGTGTAATTTAGTGACAAGTTTGAAGTTAATTAGGACTTGATGGTGGAGGCCATGGTAGGGATGTTAGTAGCAAGAGTGAAGTGGTGGTGGAGGCAATGATGGTGGTGTTAAGTATGATGAGAGTGGCGATGACAGTATTGGTGGTGGTTGTGATGGTGGTGCGGTAGGAAGAACTATTGTAGTTCTTGTTGTTGCTGCTTGGCTCAAGCCAACCCAGATCGAGCAAGACCTTACAATCTAAGAGGGGATTTCCAGCCGTGACTATCCCGTCTGATTTATTATATGTTCAGGGAACCTAGGACCATATTATGCGACGAGGTGGTGGCGATAGTTATAATGATGATGATGATGATGATGGTGTAGTGGTGCTGTTGGTGGTGGTGTTGGTGTTGGTGATGATGATGATGATGATGATGATGGTGATGGTGATGGTGATGATAATGATGATGATGATGATGGTGATGATGACAGTGATAATGGTGATGATAATGCTAATGCTGCTGCTGCTGATGATGATGATGATGCTACAAGAGTTTGTGTTGATGATGACGGTGGCGGTGCGGTGGAGATGGAAGCGGGGGGTAATGGGAGCGGAGGTGTATGTCTATTAGATGTGTGTTTGTGTGTGTGTGTGTGTGTGGCGTATTCACACACACACACACACACACACACACATGCGCGCTCATTTTCCGTATTTATATATGTGTGTGTAAATGTTACATTAAATTTACATGCGCGTGTGTGTGTGTATGAGAGAGAGAGAGAGAGAGAGAGAGAGAGAAAGAGAGAGAGAAAGAAGGAGGGAGTGAGAAGGAGAGAGAGAGAGAGAGAGTCAGTATACACATGCAAATATATTTACATGCAGAAGTGCATGTGTATGTGTGTGTGTGTGTGTGTGTGTGTGTGTGTGGTGTGTGATGCCAAAACTTTGTATCAATGTTTACACGAGTTCTAACTAGTGTTTGTCTTATCTTTACAGCTGTGCACACACACACACACACACACACACACACACACACCCTTATACATATTCATAATACATAGAGTGGCTGTGTGGTAAGTAGCTTGCTTACCAACCACATGGTTCCGAGTTCAGTCCCACTGCGTGGCACCTTGGGCAAGTGTCTTCTACTATAGCCTTTGGCCGACCAAAGCCTTGTGAGTGGATTTGGTAGACGGAAACTGAAAGAAGCTCGTCGTATATATGTATGTATATATATATATATGTGTGTGTGTATGTGCGTGTATGTTTGTGCGTCTGTGTATGTCCCCCTAGCATTGCTTGACAACCGATGCTGGTGTGTTTATGTCCCCGTCACTTAGCGGTTCGGCAAAATAGACCGATAGAATAAGTACTGGGCTTACAAAGAATAAGTCCTGGGGTCGAGTTGCTCGATTAAAGGTGGTGCTCCAGCATGGCCGCAGTCAAATGACTGAAACAAGTAAAAGAGTAAAAGAGTATATATAGATATATATATATATATATATATATATATATATATATATATATATATATATATATATATATATATATATATATATATATATATATATATATATAATATATATATATATATATATATATATATATAGGCGCAGGAGTGGCTGTGTGGTAAGAAGCTTGCTTCCCAACCTCATAGTTCCGTGTTCAGTCCCACTGCGTGGTACTTCGGACAAGTGTCTTCTGCTGTAGCCTCTCAGGCCAACCAAAGCCTTATGAGTGAATTTGGTAGACGGAAACTGAAAGAATCCTGTCTTATGTATGTATGTATGTATGTATGTATGTATGTATGTATGTATGTATAGAAGCTCTTGTGTTAAAGCAAAGGCTCAGATGGAGTGGTCATCTGGTCAGAATGAAGGATTCAAGGATGCCAAAATAACTCTTTTATGGAGAGTTAGCTAAAGGAGAACGACCTCCACATAAACCAAAAAAGAGGTATAAGGAGTTGCTGAAGACTTCCTTAAGAGATGCTTGAGTCTCTCCTGACATATGGGAAGGCATAGCTATTGATTGTAGCAGGCGGAGAAGGACTGTGCATGAGGGGACAGCTACTTTTGAGAAATCTCGAGTTGCGCATGAGAAAGTAAGGAGGTATGTCAGGAAGGGCATCGCTGTTACACTGCCAGAAGGGAAGGGTCTTCCTTTGATTCTGACATGCAATGTCTGTGCAAGACCCTGCCTCAGTAAAGCTGGACTCATGAGTCATCTTCGTAGTCATAAAACGAGACAGATGAGTGACAACCTGGCCACTGGTGTGGTGTAACACACCATACTAATCATATCTGTCGGGCATGTGGAAGAGAGTGTAATTCGGCAGAGGACTTAAACGACATGCAAAGGTCATGAAGCCCAGTTACAACCACCAACAGCCGGCTATTACCAGTAAAGGTTTCAGTTGCCAATTTTGTACAAGACATTGTAGATCTTTAGCTGGGCTAAAAAGTCACATTCGATCACAGCACCAGTAACAGTTAAGCTTCGTGCAATGGCCATACTCGATAACGATTATATTAATTTGTGTTACTTTACAAAAAGTCAATAATGTTAATACCAATACCGTTATCAATAACAATAATGTTATCAATATCAATATTCTTACTACTAATAACATCATTACTAATAAAACAATACATATATCACACAATTAACAACATAGTAGCAACACTGAAGACCAATAAATACCACCATAGTATTATTCAAGGCAAATAGATATTATGTATTAGCTTTGTTGGGTACTTCTCTAGCAGTATATTGGATATATGTTATCCCATGGAGGGTTGAATTTACAACCATTATCTCATTTTATATATATATATATATATATATATGGATAAGATCGTTAATTTAAATTAAATATCGATCTTATCAAGTGGCCAGCATGGGAATAAAAACCTTCAAAGGTAATAATTATTATTAAAATTATAATTTAGGGTACCTACGAGATACCGCCATGCTGAAAATAGCAGCCAAAATCTGACTCTAAAACCACATTAATGTATGTATATATATACATATATATATACATATATATATACATATATAAATAGACACATTCATGTTAGTATGAGTGAGTAGGGGTGAGTAAGAGGAGAGGGAATAGATTGAGGGTTGCAATTAGCAAGAAGAAGGAGGCTGAAAAAAAAAAAGAAAAGCAAGAAAACAAAGAGAAAATGTTAAGAACGGGAAAAAAAAGGCGTAGTTGAAAGAAGGTTAAAATAAAAAGCAAAAAGAAAAAGAAAAAAAAACAGGTGGTAGTAAATGTGGGAGCTTAAATAGTATGAGAGGTGGAGGAATTGAGGAAGAAGGCGAGCAAATGGCAAATGCAGTGAAAATATCATCAGAGTTATTATATTTTGGTACTGCCATGGTCTCTTAGCATAGCATCCTTACTTTCTTTCACTCTCTCTCTTTCTCACACATTCTCTCTCTCTCTCTCTCTCTCCCTCTCTCTCCTCTCTCTCCCTCTCTCTCTCTCTCTCTCTCTCTCTCTCTCTCTCTCTCTCCTATTTCCACTCTTGTCGCGCTAAACCATTTCTCTGCTAAGGCAGAAAAGGCGTGGGAAACCATTTCTTTCAGTCTCTTGAAATACTGTTTGTTCTTAGCTGTCGTCGTCTGGTTTATCGGCCACGAACTAAATTGGTGTTTCATTGAAATGTATAAAAAGCAGACGACCGACCAAGCAGTCGCTACTCACTCACCCTACATCTTCTCACTCACTCACTCACTCACTCACTCTCTCTTACTCACACACACACACTCTCTCTTTATTTTTGTTTTACTCTCTCACTCGACGATGGCACCAAATTTCTTCTCTGTTATCCGCACGCACACACACACACACACACACACACACACACACACACACACACACACAATAAATACTGCTGCAGCTAAACTAAGTCGTTAGTATAAAATCCTACCGGTGGTTTGCATTAAAAAAAAAAAGCCAAGTGGGGCCAGTGCCATGCATTTGAGCAACATAGACAAATGGTCGTTTGAAACATCAGTGCCAAGCATTTGAGCAACATTTGAGCAACATAGAGCAACATAGACAAATGGTCGTTTGAAAAAGCAGACGACCGGCCAAGCAGTCGCTACTCACTCACCCTACATCTTCTCTCTCTCACTCACTCACTCATTCACTCACTTTCTCTACTCACACATACACTCTCTCTCTCTCTTTATTTTTGTTTTACTCTCTCACTCGACGATGGCACCAAATTTCCTCTCTGATACTGTTTTTCTATATACAGTTGATGGTGTAATTTGTCAGGCATGCAGTGAGCGGACGCCTGCTACTGATAAAGCGCTTGCATGCAGAACTCAGGTGATCTTGCAGTTCCATTATCCATGCTAGATGATTCTTGTTTACTAGCGATAAATCTGTGATTCTTAACACTTTACATTTATATGAGACTAGCAGTATCGCCCGGCGTTGCTCGGGTTTGTAAGGGAAATAACTATAAAGCATTTTTAGAGAGTTATAGCCAAAAAATAGCAAAAAAATGCATTAAAAATGGGAAAAAAAATGGTAAATTTTTTTTAAATCGTTGACTCATCGTAGACATTTTTAGAGAGTTACTTCCCTTTAAAAAAATATGCATTAAAATGGAAAAAAATGATGGTAAATTATTTTTAAAATCGTAGACTCATCGTAGACGCGCGCTAATACACAGAAGGGTTCGATATGAATCACGACTATAAGATACCCGGTTTTGGTTAAACTGCACCGCAAAATGTGGGAGTAGTTAGGAATCTAAATCGTAGGAGACAGACAACACACAACCTCACTTTTATATATAAAGATAACCTCTCAAAGCGAATATCGCAGTCATACGACGCCTCACAATACATCCACGTTGAGTACCATTTAAAGATCATCTGATTTCAGCGTATATGCGCTTTATCAGTGGCAGGCGTCCGCTCACTACGTGCCTAAGAGACCGATAGAATAAGTACTAGGTTTACAAAGAATAAGTCCTGGGGTCAATTTGTTCGACTAAAGGCGGTGCTCCAGCATGGCGCAGTCAAATGACTGAAACAAGTAAAAGAATAAAAGAACTTCAAGCTTTAGGTTTCTAAGAATAAAGAGGACCCCTTATACTTGGCCCTTTAACGAAGCTTGAAGGCCTCCAGTGCCTGGTCCCCACCTAAGGTTGTGGGCCTCAGGGCCAAGATCCACATTGGCCCGTGCATAAATCCGGCCTTGGGTCTAAGCATACATTCTTTCATTGCATTCTATAATTGATTGATATCAAATTTCCATGGCAAATTCCGCCGAGGTCGACTTTCATCTTTCCGTGGTCGATAAAAATAAGTACCAGTTGTGCACTGGGTCGATGTAATCGACTTGCCCCCTCTTCCGACTTTACCCCCTTGTACCAAAACTTGAAACCGATATTAAATCTTCGAAGGCGGCGAGCTGGTAGAATCGTTATCACGTCGGGCGAAATGCTTAGCGGTATTTCGTCTACCGTTACGTTCTGAGTTCAAATTCCGCCGAGGTCGACTTTACCTTTCATCCTTTCGGGGTCGATGAAATAAGTACCAGTTACGCACTGGGGTCGATATAAACGACTTAATCCGTTTGTCTGTTCTTGTTTGTCCCCTCTGTGTTTAGCCCCTTGTGAGTAGTAAAGAAATAGGTATTTCGTCCGCCACTGCGTTTTGAGTTAAAAATTCCGCCGAGGTCGACTTTACCTTTCATCCTTTCGGGGTCGATAAATTAAGTACCAGTGACGCACTGGGATCGATGTAATCGACTTAATCCGT
>NW_021836378.1:0-10000 GCF_006345805.1 Octopus sinensis
CAACAGCATGGCACCACCATGGCACCACCATGTCATTTCAGTAGAACTGTTATTTGCTAACTACGAATGACGACACACGTGCTTGCGTGTTTGTTTGTATTTATATGCATGCAAGTGTGTGTATGTTTGTTACCATGCAATGACATCGAAGCCCTTACTATATAATTTGTGTTTCTACACAAAAAATACACCTGCATACACATATATACTAACTATGCATACATATATATATAAGTAAATGTTTGTGCGTGTATATATATATATATATATATCTCTCTATATAAACGGCAGTTTGTCTGTGCGTTTTCTGTGTGTCTGTTTTCTCGTACCCTCACCCTGACCACGGCTTTCAACCGATTCTGATGGAACTTGACACACACACATAGCCCAATGTCATAATTCAAAACTAACGCAGCGAAAATTTTGAAAAGTTCCCCCAGTTCTGAAAAAGATCGATAAATTCGACATGGGGTCAAGAATCAGAAACCCAAACCACAGACCGTCTAGGGGACGCAACTCCACCTTTTTTAACTCTCAAAAAAAATTTACCATCATTTTTTTGCTATTTTTTGGCTATAACTCTCTAAAAATGCTTTATAGTTATTTCCCTTACAAACCCGAGCAACGCCGGGCGATACTGCTAGTATATATATATATATATATATTAGAAAAAATCCACCTTTTATTTTTTTCTAATACTTTTATATATATATTATATTGTGTGGAATTTGATTTAGTATTTCTAAATTGAATTCTTTTTCCTTGTAAGTTTAGATTTTATTCCCTCAAATAATAATTATATATATATATATGTATGTATGTATGTATGTATGTATACACAGCAGAGGTCAAGGTGTGCATACACAGCAGAGGTCAAGGTCAAACTTTGCCAGCTTCACTCTGTGTCATGTATATGTATGTATTTGTGTATGTATGAATAAATATATACTTATAAAGAAAACCCCAAAATAAATTTGTCATGTATTACAAGAAGTATATTTTATTTTTTTCCTTTTCCCCAGCTATCGAAGCTTTCCATGCAATGTACCTGTGTATACATAGATACCTACATCCGCATATACAATCAATCCCTCAAAGACATATATCAGTATGCGCATATACTCACTTATATACATACATATATATCTGTATATGTATATATATATGTGTGTGTGTATATATGTATGTATATATGTATATATATATATATATATACACACACACACATACAAGGTCTGATCAATAAGTATCCAGTGTGTTGCCAAAGTAACGAAGCTAAATCACACAGAGTGAAGCTGGCAAAGTTTGACCTTGACCTCTGCTGTGTATGCACACTAAATTTTAATGTTCTAGCTCAATTCCGCAGTTTACAGCAGTGCTTGGAAGGAAGGTGTGTTGCGTGTGATTGTCACATTGACCATGACAGAAAGTTGTCAATGCGATACCTGCTAAGAGGCCTACACAAAGTTGCAGAAAGTGTATGGAGAGGAGTGTATAAGCTGCACACAAGTGCACAAGTGGTTCAAATGCTTCCAAGATGGCCAACAAAATGTTGATATTGACAAATGTTCTGGAAAACCTGCAACCAGCAGGACTGAGAAAAACATTGTAGATGTGCATGGAGCTGTGAGGGGAAATTGTCGAATCACTATCCACAAGTTACCAGAGGATGTGCAGATTAGTTACAGTTCAGTTCGGTATCACTGAAGATTTGGGTATGAGACGCATATCTGCCAAGTTTGTGCCAAAACTGCTTTCAGCTGACCAAAAGCCAGTCGGGTTTCAGTTGTACAAGATCTCCTTTATTGTGTTGAGAACAATGAAAACTTTTTGAAAACTCTGTGTAGGCCTCTGAGCAGGTATTGCCAAGCTTTTGGCAAATTTTGATGCAGATTCTCTGCTCAACTTTCTCTGTCATGGTCAATACGATGATCACATGCTACACACTTTCCTTCCAAGCACTGCTGTAAACAGCAAAAGTGAGCTAGAACATTAAAACTTAGTGCACATGCACAGCAGAGTTCAAGGTCAATCTGTACCAGGCGGCCTCCAACTGCATGCTTTATCTTCGTTACTATGGTAACAGTCCAAACGCTTATTGATTAGACCATGTACATAAATACATAAATACATACATACATACATACATACATGCATACACACATACATACATACACACATACATACATACACACACACATACATACATACATACACACATACATACACACACATACATACACACATACATACATACATACATACATACATACATACATAAATACATAAATACATACATACATACATACATGCATACACACATACATACATACACACATACATACATACACACACACATACACACATACATACATACACACACATACATACATACAAACATACATACACACACACATACATACACACATACATACATACATACATACATACATACATACACACATACATACACACACATACATACATACATACACACATACATACATACATACATACATACACACACATACATACATACATACATACATTCATACATACATACATACATACATACATAAATGCATGTGTACCAGTATATGTATTTGCATGTGTCAGTGTGTGCCTGAATGTGTGTGTGTGCGAACTGTGAATTAATTCACATGTGTATACTTAAACATACATGCTGTTTCATTGTGCAAACAGTCCCTGTAGTTAAGTTACAGTGCTATATTTACACAGTAAGGCGGACTGTTTTGTTAAGATTTACATATAGGTGGTTATCCATAATTTTTATACACCTTCAGTCATATCAGTAACTAGCACTATGACCCGGCGTTGCCGGGTCATAGTGCTAGTGCATGAATATACAGCTGCGTGCGTGTGCACATACACGCGAGTTCTGTCCAAATCTCCGACCAATCACATACAGCTAGCTGGTATTCAATTGGCGTGTCAAGTTTCGGGCATTTTGATTGGGTTTTGGATAGAAAATTCACAAAAAAGTCACTTCTATTGATTTTTTTAATGGCTTTGCGGGGTGACTGGGGAAATGTAAAGATGTGCATGACCACCCTTGGACGGTTTCGAATGACCATAGAAGGTATGAGCTCTCACACTGAAAAATTTTGGATATGTATAAAGGACACACACTCAGACATTTTGCCATTTATATATATAGAGATATCAGGATTTTAACATCAAAACCTTCCCACTTCCATACTGCACACACACACACACACAATAATAGTATAAAATAGCCACCTATATATCATAATTGATGTAAATATGTCGTTGAAATTTACTGCAGTATTTATATGGAGATATGGGATGGATAGAAGCACTCCGTCGGTTACGACGATGAGGGTTCCAGTTGATCCAAATCAACGGAACAGCCTGCTCATGAAATTAATGTGTAAATGGCTGAGCACTCCACAGACACGTGCACCCTTAACGTAGTTCTCGGGGATATTCAGCGTGACACAGAGAGTGACAAGGCCGGCCCCTTGAAATACAGGTACAACAGAAACAGGAAGTAAGAGTGAGAGAAAGTTGTGGTGAAAGAGTACAGCAGGGATTACCATCATCCCCTGCCGGAGCCTCGTGGAGCCTTTAGGTATTTTCGCTCAATAAACACTCACAACGCCCGGTCTGGGAATCGAAACCGCGATTGTATGACCGCGAGTCCGCTGCCCTAACCACTGGGCCATTGTGCCTCCATATGGAGATAACATCTCACATAGACATACTGAGATTAAAGACCCAAAATAATGGAGACAGAAATTATTCCAGCAGAAACTAGCAATATTTTTTGATGCATTTCTGTCTTCCTGAACATCATCAGTGGTCTGTACCCACAGACAGCTACATGCTTATATGAGATTTGTTGCCACTGACATATACGAAGGGATGCTGAAAAATTCCTGGTTTTAAGGGTATTGTGAAAGACCTGGTTGTAGGCCCAACCTTCCAAGTTCTTTTACAAGGCTTAGAAAAACTGAAGGACCCCTGCAGTAAGTTTGTGAATCTGGGAGGGAAATATGTTGAATCAAATTATAATTTCATAATTAACTGATCTTCTTGTATTTTGTTTTATCCTAAGCCAAAAACTTCTCAGCACCACCTTGTGTAGTGTTTTTAAACTCTATATAGTTAAGTTAAGTTAAGTTAATTTTTGGCTCTAAAAGCAAAAAGCAAGGCCATGTAGGGGGACATGGAGTTATGTACAGAGAGGGTGTTCATGCAAAGAGTTCAGGCCATTTCTGGTCAAGAGAGACTTTGAACCGAGCGTTCATTGGCATCTTCACTATCTCGTCCGGCAGCTTATTCCACGAATCCACAACCCGGATGGAGAAAGCCCCTCTCCTTTGATTGAGATGAAATCGTCGCAGATACAGCTTTTCGGAATGACCCCGCAACCGACGCTCTGGAGCAGGAGTGAAGAACAGCTCTTTCGAGAGGTTACACTTTCCGCTCATGATGTTGTGAGCGAGAATGAGATATGTTGGAAAGAGATGTTATCTCTGGATACACACTGGTGTAAATGTGCCTTTCAACAATGTATTTACATTAAGTATTATGAAGATGTGTGTGTGTGTGTGTGTGTATCATCATCATCCCCATTGTCATTGTTGTCATTTACATCTCTTTTTCCATGCTGGTATGAATTGGACGGTTTAACTGATTTAACAGTTAAACTGATTTAACGGTTAGCTACAGATGGAGATTGAAAAAAGTTTGAATCAATAGCGTGAAAAAGAAAGAGCAGACAAGGTGGCCTGGGTTATAAGAAATCAACCACCTCACCAACAACAACACTGAACACCTTTTTGATCTCCATGTGTCTAACACATGTGGACATGCCTACAAAGTCAGAAAACAGCACAGCTCCCATGACTTTCGGAAACATTTTTTCACACTCAGAGTTGCTGAAGCATGGAACAAACTGCCTGCGTCAGTTGTTGACTGCCATGACACTGCATCCTTTAAGGCCCTCATGCTTTCCGAAATCCGACGAAACTACACCTGATTATATATACACTTTAGATGAGTTGTAGTGCACCTGAGCACTGTACACAATGTTTTATTATTATTATTTTTATTATTATGAAGTTAACTGATTATGGAGACTAACCCTTTAATCTATGCTGAAGCGTAAGACAAAGGCCATGATCAGGACTGATGACTTTTGCATGTCATGTGTAAGTATGCTAGGTAGGGGACCTGGAGGAGTAGAAGGGGATAAAATTGGAGGAAATTTGCTAAGTGCATGCAGTTCTGAGCTGGTTGCAAAGCAGATGAGAAGGTGGGCTGCACTGCTTATAGAACTAATGTTGCTGTGAAATGGAGGGAAAGAAGATTTTACGAAATTGGCGGAAATGATTTTGGCAAGGAACCAAGAGGATTGGCTGCAGTTTGGAAGTTGCAATGGCTTGAGAACTGTACAGTGAACCAAGTCCTTACTGGATAAATATACATCTTTGTTGGAATGGGTGTAAGTGTGTGTATATATATGGGTGTAAGTGTGTGTATATATGGGTGTAAGTGTGTGTATATATAAAGGCGGCGAGCTGGCAGAAACATTAGCACACCGGGTGAAATGCGTAGCCGTATTTCGTCTGCCGTTATGTTCCATGTTCAAATTCCACTGAGGTCGACTTTGCCTTTCATCCTTTCGGGGTCGATAAATTAAGTACCAATTACACACTGGGGTCGATGTAATCGACTTAATCCCTTTGTCTGTCCTTGTTTGTCCCCTCTGTGTTTAGCCCCTTGTGGGTAGTAAAGAAATATATATATATATATATGCGTACATCATCATCATCATCATTTAGCGTCTGCTTTCCATGCTAGCATGGGTTGGACGGGTCAACTGGGGTCTGGGAAGCCAGGAGGCTGCACTAGGCTCCAGTCTGATCTGGCAATGTTTCTATGGCTGAATGCCTTTTCTAATGCCAACCACTCCATGAGTGTAGTGGGTGCTTTTTACGTGCCACCGGCACAGGTGCCAAGGGAGGCTGGCAGCGGCCACGATCAGTTGGTGCTTTTTACGTGCCACCGGCACAGAAGCCAGTCAAGTGTGTGTATATATTAACCCATATATACGTATATATACATACATGTAAACATTCATACATGATACACATACATGCAAGCATCATGTATACATCTACATGTAAACATGCATATGTACACATATTCACACTTCTACAAACATATATACTTTCATACATATGCACAAACAGTTTTATGCTCACACATACACACGTACATATACACACATATACAAACAAAATCTATGCATACAAATACAAATACAATCATACATATAAAAAAATTACCTTTGGTCTGTTCTATAAAACTTTATCGGTAATTTAAAGTGGGATGACAAGGGTTCCAGTTGACCTGATCAATGGAACAGCTTGCTCATGAAATTAACATGCAAGTGGTTGAGTACTCCACAGACATGCATACTCTTAACCCTTTTGTTACTAACCCGGCCAAACCTGGCTCTGTGGTAAAATGTCTTGTTTTCATAAGTTCTGAATTAAAATCTTCCACCAAACCTTAGTCACAATTTATGTTCCAAACACTAGCTGAATGATAACTAAGTTATTTTACTAAATTCTTTGTTATATTTAAAGAAATTGAAAGTAACACAGAGCATCATCATCATCATCATCGTTTAACGTCCGCTTTCCATGCTAGCATGGGTTGGACGATTCAACTGGGGTCTGGGAAGCCCGAAGGTTGTACCAGGCCAGTCAGATCTGGCAGTGTTTCTACAGCTGGATGCCCTTCCTAACGCCAACCACTCCGTGAGTGTAGTGGGTGATTTTTATGTGCCACCGACACAGGTGCCAGACGAGGCTGGTGAAAGGCCACGCTCGGATGGTGCCTTTTACGTGCCACCGGCACGGAGGCCAGGCAAGGCTGGCAATGGCCACGATCGGATGGTGTTTGTTATGTGCCAACGGCACGGAGGCCAGTCGATGCAGCGCTGGCTACAGCCACGTTCGGATGGTTCTCTTACGTGCCACCGGCACGGGTATCACAACTACAAATTCCATTGATGTTGATCGATTTCGATTCCAAAATAAATACAGTAACGAAAGGGTTAACTTAGTTCTCAGGGAGATTCAGTGTGACTCAGATTGCCACAAGGCTGGCCCTTTGAAATACAGGCACTACTCATTTTTGTGAGCTTAGTGGACTGCAGCGATGTGAAATAAAGTGAAAATTTACAGGGACATGTAAAACGAGGTGAGGATGCGAGTGAGCTAGGTTAGAAATCCTCATCTTAAAAGGTGTCGTTGCTAGGGCCTAAAACGCACACTTTGACAAGTCTACTCTCATTTTTTATGTGTCTGTCTTTCTCCATCTCTCACTCTCTTTCCTCCCTTCCTTTCACCTTCTCTCTATAACGTCGTTTCACAGCGTCTATTATCTTTCCCCCGCTGCCATCGCATTCTATTATCTGCCTGTCTTCCTCCATCTCTCTCTCTCTCTCTTTCCTCCCTTCATTTCACTTTCTCTCTATAACGTCGTTTGATAGTGTCTACTATCTTTCCTCAGCCGCCTTCGCAAGCACTGTCACCCTCTCTCTCTCTCTCTACGTCTGTCTGCATTCATAAAGAGAATTATCATCGCCACCACCACAACCACCACCACAACCACCACCACCACACAATCATGAGAATCTTTCTCTTACAACGTGCTGCTGAGAATCAAGCTTACAACCCTATGAGCAGGAGCTGAATATTCTAGCCACTAAGCCATGCACCTTCACCTGCATCACAGAACCAGATGTAGTCCCAGCAGGGTTGGAACCAGAAGGGTTAAAATTCTATTTCAATAGGATTCCTTATATGTAAAACCTAAAGATTTTGATGCGTTAATAATTGCATTCCCCTCTTCACTGATTTCTGTTTCATTTTCGAAGAGGCTTGAGTCATACTTCTCAGCCTTGTTAAAAGTAAAAATCATAGCAGCAAATGTTTTGTCCTTCATATTTTATTTTTAATTTTAGAATTGATGAAATTATATTCAGCCATATCTTATATCTGCATTCAATTTTGATGGAGACTACTCATGGAAAATACTCTTTCAGATATGGTGCTGCTTTGTGGCAAGCTGTAAAACTGTAATGCCTAATCTGACATATATGCTAATCCAGGTCTCCTAGCTTTCATTTTTAAGTGTTGCAGTTTTACATTAAAATTTCTAACCTGTCAGTAGCAATTTCTTTAAGAAATACATTATGCAATCAAGAGTTCTTACCAGTTCACACCTTGATTTCTCTGTTTCTCCAGTTTTAAATTGATCAGCCAAAGTTAAAAAGTAAGAGCTGTAAAAAATAGATGTATGACTTGAACAAACTCTTAGGAAATAGAATTTTAATCTTTTGAAGGTTTTCGTCATTTCTAGATATATAGATATATAGGCGCAGTGGCTGTGTGGTAAGTAGCTTGCTAACCAACCACATGGTTCCGGGTTCAGTCCCACTGCGTGGCACCTTGGGCAAGTGTCTTCTACTATAGCCTCGGGCCGACCGAAGCCTTGTGAGTGGATTTGGTAGACGGAAACTGAAAGAAGCCCGTCGTATATATGTACATATATATATATATATATATATATATATATATATATATATATATATATGCGTTGTGTGTGTTTGTGTGTCTGTGTTTGTCCCCCTAGCATTGCTTGACAACCCATGCTGGTGTGTTTATGTCCCTGTTACTTAGCGGTTCGGCAAAGAAACCGATAGAATAAGTACTGGGCTTACAAAAGAATAAGTCCCGGGGTCGATTTGCTCGACTAAAGGCGGTGCTCCAGCATGGCCACAGTCAAATGGCTGAAACAAGTAAAAGAGACCGATAGAATAAGTACTAGGCTTACAAAGAATAAGTCCCGGGGTCGATTTGCTCGATCGACTAAAGGCGGTGCTCCAGCATGGCCACATTCAAATGACTGAAACAAGTAAAAGAGACTGATAGAATAAGTACTAGGCTTACAAAGAATAAGTCCCGGGGTCGATTTGTTCGACTAAAGGCGGTGCTCCAGCATGGCCGCAGTCAAATGACTGAAACAAGTAAAAGAGACCGATAGAATAAGTACTGGGCTTACAAACAATAAGTCCCAGGGTCGATTTGCTCGACTAAAGGCGGTGCTCCAGCATGGCCACAGTCAAATGACTGAAACAAGTAAAAGAGACTGATAGAATAAGTACTGGGCTTACAAATAATAAGTCCCCGGGGTCGATTTGCTCGACTAAAAGGCGGTGCTCCAGCATGGTCGCAGTCAAACGACTGAAACAAGTAAAAGAGACCGATAGAATAAGTACTAGGCTTACAAAGAATAAGTCCTGGGGTCGAGTTGCTCGATCGACTGAAAGGCGGTGCTGCAGCATGGCCGCAGTCAAATGACTGAAACAAGTAAAAGAGACCGATAGAATAAGTACTGGGCTTACAAAGAATAAGTCCCCGGGGTCGATTTGCTCGATCGACTGAAAGGCGGTGCTGCAGCATGGCCGCAGTCAAATGACTGAAACAAGTAAGAGAGTAAAGAGTATACATGATGAGTTCTTTGAGTCAGGGTGTTCAGTTTTCAATTATATACAGTTCTGTTTCCAATTCCTACATGTGTGTATACATGATTTATACATGTGTATACGTTTGTGCATGTTATCCATTAAAACAGGCACAGGTGCAGGCGTGGCTGTGTAGTAAGAAGCTTGCTTCCCAACCACATGGTTCCAGGTTCAATCCCACTGTAAGGCACCTTGGGCAAGTCTCTTCTGCTATAGCCTCAGACTGACCAAAGCTTGGTAGACAGAAACTGAAAAGAAGTCCATCTGTGAGAGCCACAGTTCCAATCGCACGTGTCTTGAATGGGCTGGAGTATTTCTATTTTGGATATACTTGGGGTACTTAATTGTGCTCATGACTTAGTGTTTTGCTTCTTCCATGGGTATGAGTAAGTATCTCATTTATTTCTTTGC
>NW_021836378.1:20000-32013 GCF_006345805.1 Octopus sinensis
CATCAGTTACGACGACGAGGGTTCCGGTTGATTCGAATCAACGGAACAGCCTGCTCGTGAAATTAACGTGTAAGTGGCTGAGCATTCCACAGACGCGTGTATCCTTAACGTAGTTCTCGGGGATATTCAGCGTGACACAGTGAGAGACAAGGCTGGCCCTTTGAAATACAGGTACAACAGAAACAGGAAGTAAGAGTGAGAGAAAGTTGTGGCGAATGAGTACAGCAGGGATCACCGCCATCCCCTGCTGGAGCCTCGGATGGAGGCACTCAGTCGGTTACGACGACGAGGGTTCTGGTTGATCCGAATCAACGGAACAGCCTGCTCGTGAAATTAACGTGTAAGTGGCTGAGCACTCCACAGACACGTGTACCCTTAACATGTTCTAGTTCTCGGGATATTCAGCGTGACACAGAGAGTGACAAGGCCGGCCCTTTGAAATACAGGTACAACAGAAACAGGAAGTAAGAGTGAGAGAAAGTTGTGGTGAAAGAGTACAGGGATCACCACCATCCCCTGCCGGAGCCTCGTGGAGCTTTTAGGTGTTTTCGCTCAATAAACACTCACAACGCCCGGTCTGGGGATCGAAACCGCGATCCTATGACCGCGAGTCCGCTGCCTTAACCACTGAGCCATTGCGCTTCCATAGTCAGCACTTTCACTGCATAATTAAATGCCCAAAACCTGTGAACAATGGATTAAGCTGAATAAACCAGCAGGTTGCCATGTAGTTCTGGTGTGTGGACACAGCTGGGTCTAAGAGCTTGTGTATCATATTAAAGAATTGGTCATAATTGTCCACTCATGTACAGCAAAGCAGAGTCTATGAATGTATGCATACATGCATGTACATACATATGTATGTATTTATATATGTGTGTGTGTATATATATATTTGTATAATATTATATTTGTATATATATATATAGATATATATATATATATATATATATATATATATATTTATATAATATATTTATATAATATAATATATATATATATATATTTGTATAATATATAATATATATAATATACACACATGCACATGTGCATATACATGTGCAAAACTGCCGTTGGCCTATATATTGTGTGTGTGTGTGTATCATATAGACATACCTACATACATACATTTATATATATGTCTATTATGTACTAATATAGATATATATATATATATATACACAGGGTGTACCAAAGTTAAGGCAACCAACTTTTTTCAATTTTTCCAAAGCAAAATGTTGTTACATTTCAGGTTGGAGTGTTGTAATGCAATGGCAAAGGAAACACACTTGTGACACTACCACATTTACTCTCTCTTTTTGCTCTTTTACTTGTTTCAGTCATTTGACTGCGGCCATGCTGGAGCACCGCCTTCAGTCGATCGAGCAAATCGACCCCGGGACTTATTCTTTTGTAAGCCCAGTACTTATCTACGGTCTCTTTTACTTGTTTCATTCATTTGACTGCGGCCATTTGACTGGAGTACTTTTCTATCGGTCTATTTTGCCGAACCGCTAAGTGACAGGGACGTAAACCACCAGCATCGGTTGTTAAGCAATGCTAGGGGGACAAACATAGACACACAAACATATACACACACATGCATATATATATATATATATATATATATACATATATACGACAGGCTTCTTTCAGTTTCCGTCTACCAAATCCACTCACAAGGCATTGGTCGGCCCGATGCTATAGTAGAAGATATGTGCCCAAGGTGCCACGCAGTGGGTACTGAACCCGGAACCATGAGGTTGGTACGCAAGCTACCTACCACACAGCCACTCCTGCGCCTATATATATATATATATATATACATATATATGACAGGCTTCTTTCAGTTTCCGTCTGCCAAATCCACTCACAAGGCATTGGTCGGCCCGAGGCTATAGCAGAAGACACTTGCCCAAGGTGCCACGCAGTGGGACTGAACCCGGAACCATGTGGTTGGTAAGCAAGCTACTTACCACACAGCCACTCCTGCGCCTATATATATATATATATACATATATACAACAGGCTTCTTTTCAGTTTCCATCTTCCAAATCCACTCACAAGGCTTTGGTCGGCCCGAGGCTATAGCAGAAGACACTTGCCCAAGGTGCCACGCAGTGGGACTGAACCCGGGACCATGTGGTTGGTAAACAAGCTACTTCCCACACAGCCACTCCTGCGCCTTATATGTGCTTGTATATATATATATATATATATATGTATACATCCTCACTCACATAAATAATTATATGTTTGTATGTACGACTAATTTTAGTAGTATACATGTTGCTCCAAGAAATCACGTAAACCAACCTGAAACACGGTAATAAAAATGGCATTCTGTAATAATTGCTTTCCATTTCCTGCAAGAATGGTTTTATGCTCTGCTCTAATACGTTACTCTCTCCATCTCCTTTACTCTCCTCCTCTCCATTTCATTCTCTTCACTGACTATCCTAAACAGCATGTTCCACTATCCAATAATTTCATGTTTTCAGTGTAAATTAAAGACTTGCTCTCATATCTACTTTAAAAGCAATTCCATTACTATCTCCTCACAAAAGCACCGATCTCTCTTTTATCAGTTGTTCCCGTTTTTTTTTTATGTCACCTTTATTCTACTCCAGTTATTCTTAGCCAGGACCCGTATGGCCCCTGTTAATCTACCAGTGATTTCCAGTTATTCTTAGCCAGGACCCGTATGGCCCCTGTTAATCTACCAGTGATTTCCAGTTATTCTTAGCCAGGACCCATATGGCCCCTGTTAATCTACCAGTGATTTCCAGTTATTCTTAGCCAGGACCCATATGGCCCCTGTTAATCTACCAGTGATTTCACTGCATCTGTTATGTATTCATAGCTTATATTGGGTGCAACGAATGGAATTACTTCCCACTTCTTTCCTATCTATTGAACAGGATCATTTACCTGACGGAAAGAGAGTCTTATCTACTTTCTTGCTAACAGCAACTTTAGTAGTTGTTAGGTTATCTTTAACCCTTTAGTGTTCAGAATACTCGGTTAAATGTAATACTTTTTCACTCAAATTGTTTTGAATTAATCATGCATTATCTTGTAATGAGAAAGGATCTATTATCGAAGCACTGGAAGGGTGTCGATATCCGATCTAGTCACATATAAAATTCTAGAAAACAATACAGACGAACTCAGGTTAAAGGGGTGAACAGACAGTATTTTGGTTTATTGATTTCGATGTAGTACGTTGTCTGGTGGGAGAAAGACAGCCTCTGATATACTGCTTCGTGTTAGTCGTTGAAGTTGGTTGAAGTTGGTTGCTGGTCGTGTGGCTGTCAGAGCCCGGAATTCGTGACTGATCGCAATGCTGTCTTAGCCGAAGAGGGAGATTTGAGCTTCGCGGGCTCGAGGGAACGTTTTTTCCCGCACATGCGCATGGGGAAGACTTCCGGTGGCCATCCGGAAGTAGTCCCATTCTGCGCATGCGCGCCGAACCCTACACAGTAGCATCACTACAATCTTATAGCTTTGCGGTTTCAGTGATGTGATTGTTTATTTTTAGCATGACATTGTAGGTTAGGTGTAAGAGGCTAGATATTTCCAGTGTGAATATAAGACATTTAGAATATTTGGGCTGGATATGGCTGGTTTGAACACCAAAGGGTTAACCCTTTAGCATTTAAACCGGCCATATCCGGCCCAAATATTCCACCCATTTTATGTTCAGACCAGCCAGATCAGACCTCTCACATGTACCCTAAAATGTCATTCTAAAAACAATCAATCACATCATTTTGATAGAATAATCTGAATACTAAAGGGTTAAGGCCCTTTGATTAGGTTTTGCTTCCATACCTATTTCTTTACTACCCACAAGGGGCTAAACACAGAGGGGACAAACAAAGACAGACAAAGGGATTAAGTCGATTACATCGACCCCAGTGCGTAACTGGTACTTAATTTATCGACCCCGAAAGGATGAAAGGCAAAGTCGACCTCGGCGGAATTTGAACTCACAACGTAACACAGACGAAATACCTATTTCCTTACTACCCACAAGGGGCCAAACACAGAGAGGACAAACAAGGACAGACAGACGGATTAAGTCGATTATATCAACCCCCAGTGCGTAACTGGTACTTAATTTATCGACCCCGAAAGGATGAAAGGCAAAGTCGACCTCGGCGGAATTTGAACTCACAATGTAATGCAGACGAAATACTGCTAAGCATTTCGCTCGGTGTGCAAACGTTTCTGCCAGCTCGCTGCCTTGCTTCCATACCTGGAACTTCTCTAATTCTGCTTCAGATTCTGCAATAAGAGTGCAGTCATCAGCATATGGTAGTTCTTATGGGCATCCAGTTTTGAATTCCTCTGTTATGGCTTGGAGGATTATGATAAATAAGAGTGGAGTAAGAATTGATCCCTGGTGAGTTCTAGGTTTTGTGCTAAATTCATCACTGTACATGGCTTTTATTGCTCTACTCCTAGCTTAGGGACCACCAGATAACAGAACAGGGCACCCTGTCAAAAGCTTTCTCCAGGTCAACAAAAGCCAAGTACAATGGTTTACATTTGGTCAAATTCTTGTAACTGTCTCACCAGGAAGATGGCATCTGTGGTACTTATCCCATGAATGAAACCAAACTACATCTCATCTAGTTTAATTCTATTCCTAATCAATTGAAATATATCTCTCTCTCTGCAACTTTCATGACTCGGTCCTGCAATCTACTAACTCTGATAAAGATCCTTACTTTGTCATAAAGACCATTTTCTTGGTTTCCATGGTGCATACATTCCCCCCTGGCCCCCTGCAGGATTACTCAGTTTTGCCAGCTGAGTGGACTGGAGCATCAACATCCTAACCCCTAAACCATACACCCCCCCCACACACACACAGACACATGCATACGTGTGTGCATGCATGCAGTATAGCACTGTGATTAAAAAGTTTGCTTCCCTATGGCACCTTGGGCAGGGGTAATCTACTATAGTCTTTGGCTGACCAAAGCTATGTATATATATGCACGCATTTTTTCTCTCCTTGTTTCTCTCCGTGTTTTTTTTCTGTGTATCTTTCTGTTGAAGAGCGTAGGCTCGAAACGTAAAAGACTTGTTTTATTTATATTCCTGAGCACCATACTAATACAATTGTTTGTTTGTATTCCACCTGCCTTTGTCTTTTGTTTATTTTCATAAAGCTTCCTGTTATATATATATATATATATATATATATATATACATATATATATATATATATGTGATCGCATGTGTACCGTTGACGATTTTTTTTCCTCCGTCTTCACTTCTTTGGATCTTTCCTTTTCCTATGTTTCTGACGAAGAGCTCTGCTCGAAACGTTAAACCCTCCTTCTTCCCTTCTTTCCTGAGCGTCCAATTATACTATACTTGTTCCATGACCTCGCATTGTTGTGTTATCTCTTTGTGTTTTCATGTTTGGATTAACGTTATATATATATATATGTATATATATATAAATTCAGGGTGAATACCTGATAAGTATAAGCACCTGTATATGCCAGCTAGTAGCAGAGGTGAGAGGATATATGTATCAAATGAAATAGAAAACAGAACACAAAGGATGTTGTGGTACACATGTTTCGAGCTTTATAAAACAACTTATTCTTACATCAATGTATAATCGACGTAACAGATAGTTCAAAAGCTCTCTTCAGCCGCATGCAATTGCTACACCAAAGACTTGTATCACATTATGAAAGGTCTGAGAAAGAACATTTGGTATTATTTATAAGGGTAGGTAAATTGAGTATCACTGAGAAAGTATGTTTGTAAATCTTCATAATCAAATAGGTGTACAGGGTATTATTGGACTCCAAAAATCTGTCCATACCGTTTTATATCTATATATATATATATATATATATATAGAGAGAGAGAGAGAGAGATAAATATATATACATATATAAAACTATATGTATGTGTGTGTGTGTGACTGTGAGTGTGTGTATGTTTGTGTCTCCTCTTGACATTGGGTGACAGTTGTAAATGAATTTCTCTGTTGTAAAAGAAAGCCATTTATCACCAATATTCTCTATGAGAACATGTCCAATCATGGAGAAATATTACTTTGCTTGGAAACTGGTGAGGGTTGGAGACAGGGAGGGCATCCAGTTGCAGAGAATATACCCCAATAAACTCTGTCTTACCAATACAAGCATGGAAAATTGGATGACGATGATGATGATGATAATGATGATGATGATGATGATGATGAGGATGATGATGATGATGAGGAGGATGATGATGATGATGATGATGAGGAGGAGGAGGAGGAGGAGGATGATGATGATGATGATGATGATGATGATGATGATGATGATGATGGATGAATGATGATGATGATGATGATGAGGAGGAGGAGGAGGATGATGTTGATGATGATGATGATGATGATGATGATGATGACGACGATGATGATGATGTATGTGTAAATATATATATATATATGTGCACTAGTGTGTCACTTATTGCCAACATCGTTCACAGGCAGACATTTCTTAATCTTCTGTCTTTGTTATTTTCTTCAATATATTCATTCAGTTCTTTCTGTAGGAATCTTGTCAACCAGCTGGAAATGAAATATGAAGCAATATCTTTTTAGAGCTGCTGAAATACAATATATGAGACTTTAAAAGAAGTTCTTGGCCGGAGCTATAAAAGTTCCTAATTTGAAAAACCTCGTCTTAACTGAAGGTTTTTCACATAGTTCAAATATCTTGGAAAAATATCATTGTCCTACCCACCACCACCACCTCCTCCTCCTCCTCCTCCTCATCATCATCATCATCATCATCACTTGCTTGCGGTATTTAATGGTCAGACACCCTCCTGAATGCCAACCTTGCTTTTCATTACGCTACACCTTCGCACAACGAACCACAGATAGACTTTTTGTTTATGATAGACAAAAACGGTGCTACTCACACACACACATATATATATCTTTTCAGTTTCCCCTGTACCAAATCCACTCACAAGGCTTTGGTCAGCCCAAGGCTTATAGTAGAAGACACCCCAAATTCCACAGTGGGAGTGAACCTGAAACCATATAGTTGAGAAGCAAGCTTCTTACCACACAGCCATGCCTGTGCCTATATATGAACAACTATAAATCCAAAATGACATACTCTTTACTCTTTTATTTGTTTCAGTCATTTGATTGTGGCCTGCTGGAGCACCGCCTTTAGTCAAGTAACTTGACCCTGGGACTTATTCTTTTGTAAGCCCAGTACTTATTCTATCGGTCTCTTTTGCTGAACCGCTAAGTAACGGGGACATAAACACACTAGCATCGGTTGTCAAGCAATGCTAGGGGGACAAACACAGATGCACAAACATACACGCACACACATATATATATATATATACATATATACGATGGGCTTCTTTCAGTTTCCATCTACCAAATCCACTCACAAGTCATTGGTCGGCCCGGGGCTATAGCAGAAGACTCTTGCCCAAGGTGCCACGCAGTGGGGCTGAACCCGGAACCATGTGGTTGGTTAGCAAGCTACTTACCACACAGCCACTCCTGCGCCTATATATATATATATATTTCTTATTATAAAAGGCAGATTTTATCTGCCTCCCTTTGTAAGTTATAGAAATCTACAATATAGGATTTCTTCAATTACAATTTACCTAGCATTTTTAAGAGTAGAATGCATCGGGTCATGCCAGGTCCAGTTTTTAAAATTTTAACTCCAATTAAGCAAAATTTACAGAAAACTCACATTCTGGTGTGTGTGTCAAATGCTTTTCTTAATGTGGTTTACACCACTAGCACACGCACACACACAGTGTGCAACAAATAAAATGAAAGTAAATAGCGACAGAGTGATTTGAGGAAGACTAAACTGAAAGTATTTAAACCACTACTCAAAAAATAAAAAAACACAGCAAACAGAAACAAATAAATACATAACGATTTACTCCTCACACAATTTCTTCAATTAGAGTGTACCCATGATTTTTCAGAGTACTTCAGTGGGTGATGCCATAAAAAGTTTCTTTCAATTTTACCACCAATTAAGACAAAATTCGAGAAAACTCAATATTTTAACATTTCACTCCGAAAGCATTGATGTACATGTGTGCGTGCGTGAGTGTGTGTGTGTGTGTGTGGTGTGTGTGTTTGATGGGTTGTGCGACACAGAAAGTGTGGTGTGTAAGTGAAGTGCTTTTGTTAGTGTGTGTAAAGAGACAGACAGAGTGAAAGACAGAAATAAGCGCGCGTAATTGAAAGTTTTCACTATATCATCACGTGCGAAAAAATTCGAAGGGCTTTGAACAATTGAGATACAGATGTCACGCCTGTATTGAAACCATTGCTAAGCTGGCCGTAATTGCTTAATTAAGACTTTGTTTAAATTGAAAGGGGCAAATATGTGACGAGGTTGAAAAAAAATACCCCAGAAAAAAAATGTACTGCTGGTATTTATATAATTCACTACTATTTTGCTACAATGTCATGAAAAAGAAAAAATTTAGGTATGTAAATCGAATTCGCACCCCCCTTTTCTTCGCGTTCGCGTTTTGTAAAAAAAATTATTATTTAAGTTTTAAAAATTATTTACTTTGTTCAAAAAATATTAATATTAATTAATTTTCAAGAATTATTTAATTTTATTCTGTAAAATAGTAATTAATTCATTTATCTGTAAATCCGCGAGGTTGTTACTCAGGCACCTAGAATGGTAACCTTCAACTAACACTATCTCCTCCGAGACCCTGCGGCGCAAGTTGACCAAAATTGAGAGTATGGTAGAAGAAGGGTTGCTCTTCCTTCCGTAGAACATAAATTCAAATCGGACCATGTTAACACAAAAATATTTACAAAAAATCAAAAATGCTTTTTTCTATGAAAATCCCTATTTTTTACGATTTTTTCACTGCTGTGTCGCCACTTTTCGTGTATTTCGACCAGAAAAATGTTCACAAAATTTTTACTTTTCAAAATTACAATTCCAGCGGGTCGAAACAAACCCGAGCAACACCGAGCGATACTGCTAGTATATATATATACATATATACAACAGGCTTCTTTCAGTTTCCGTCTACCAAATCCACTCACAAGGCATTGGTCGGCCCGAGGCTATAGCAGAAGACACTTGCCCAAGATGCCACGCAGTGGGACTGAACCTGGAACCATGTGGTTGGTTAGCAACTACTACCACACAGCCACTCCTGTGCCTATATATGAACAACTATAAATCCAAAATGACATCTGGAATTTTTTATAGGGAATACATTTTATTAGGAAGATTTAACTGATATTTCTTGATAAATGAGTGACAAGTAACAACATATAATGGTTCTCATGTGGATGATTTTATCTCTTTGTAAAATATAAGTTATTAAATTCTTTTCAACCATGAATTGCCATGATTCAAAATATCAAAGAGATAAGATTTTTTCGTAAAACTACTACCTTAATAATTTTCAAGTTTTTAGACATTTTTAAAGAAAAAATTTCAGGAAATAATGGAAAAATATTTTTGCTTTTGTATATTTTATTCCTTTTCATTTTTATTCTTTTATTGCTTTCAGTCATTTACTGGCAATTAGGTTAAGGCTTTACCTTACACATCTGTGTGTGTGTACGTGTGTATATATATATATCATCATCATCATCATTTAGTGTCCGCTTTCCATGCTAGCATGGGTTGGACGGTTCACCTGGGGTCTGGGAAGCCAGAAGGCTGCACCAGGCCCAGTCTGATCTGGCAGTGTTTCTACGGCTGGATGCCCTTCCTAACGCCAACCACTCCGTGAATGTAGTGGGTGCTTTTTACGTGCCACCTGCACAGGTGCAAGACAAGTCTGGCAAACGGCCACGGTCGGATGGTGCTTTTTACGTGCCACCGGCACGGAGGCCAGGCAAGGCTGGCAACGGCCACGATCGGATGGTGCTTTTTACGTGCCACCGGCACGGAAGCCAGTCAGGGCGGCACTGGCAACGGCCACATTCGGATGGTTCTCTTATGTGCCACCAGCACTGATATCACAGCGACAATTTCCATTCGTGTTGATCGATTTTGATTTTTGATTTTTTGATTACGATACACGATACGTGTATTAAAGCACTACTAATAGTTTTATATGTTGAGAAAACTCCATTTAGGATGGGCACACTGCAGCAGACTACAGCAACAGCCCCATATGTTGATGGCAGTTACAAGGTTCCTTGAGTTGAATTTTGATTTCAAGAAAGTTTAACCCTTTAGTATTTAAACCGGCCATATCCGGCCAAAATATTTAATCTGCTTTATGTTCAAACTGACCAGATCCAGGCTCTCACACCTACCCTACAATGTTATTCTACATTAAGTAATTACACCATCAAGATCTTGAAGATATGAGATAATGCATGATTAATTCAAATCAATGGGAATCAATAGACATTATGTTTGATTGAATAATCTGAACACTAAAGGGTTAAGGTCCTTGAAATATGCAGTGATGACCTTGTCTTTCATTTTTCTGTGCAAGATATTGTCCATCTCCAGGATCCCAAGGTGCTTGTACCCGTCATCATCTCTGAGTCTTATATTCTCTCTTCGTTTGGCAATTCTATGCCCTTACAATCTGCTCTTTTTCCCCCACTTCAGGGTGAGCACTGCACACTTTGAGATGCTGAATTCCATCCCTATATCTTTGCTACACATCTGCAGAGTCTCAAATAGCCTCTCCTCCATGGTTTTAAATCATCTGTGAAGAGAAGGTGGTTCAGACAAGGTCCATTCTTTCTCAGCCCATAGTGTGTGTTGACTTTGTATAAGACCATTGAAAGTGGGATCAAAGCTATAACAAATAACAAAGGTGAACAAGAGTCTCCCTGGAAGATACCTCTTTTGATTGTTACCTTGGCTAAGTGCTGGTTGTAACAGGAAAATCGTGTTTTCCAGCTAGACATGCTGTTCTTAATCAGTGCACACACGTTCTCAGCTATTCCACACGTTTACTGTTTCAAAAATCCACACCCTGGACAAAGTGCTTAGTGGTATTTCACCCATCTTTATGTTCTGAGTTCAAATTCCACTGAGGTCGACTTTGCCTTTCATCCTTAGGGGGTTGATTAAATAAGTACCAGTTACACACTGGGGTTGATGTAATCAACTTAATCTCTTCCCCCAAATTTGAGGCCATGTGCTCCCAGTAGAAAGGATTATTATTATGAAGGTGGTGAGCTGGCAGAATCATTAGCATGCTGGGTGAAATACTTAGTGGTATCTCATCTGTCCTCACCTTCTGAGTTCAAATTCCACTGAGGTCGACTTTGCCTTTCATCCTTTGGGGGTTGGCAAAATAAGTACCAGTTCAACACTAGGGTCGTTGTAATTGACTGAGCCCTTCCCCCAAAATGGCTGCCCTTGTGACAAAATTTGAAACCATTATTGTTATTATTATTATTATTATTATTATTATTATAAGGTAGTGAACTGGCAGAATTGTTAGCACACCGGGCAAAATGATGCTTAGTGGCATTTCATCCATCTTAGTGTTTTGAGTTCAAATTCTGCTGAGGTCAACTTTGCCTTTCATCCTTTCATGGTTGCTAAATTAAGTACCAGTGAAATACTGGGGTCAATGGAATCAACTAGTCCCTTCCCCACAAATTTCAGGCCTTGTGCCTTTAGTAGAGAGGATTATTATAATAAATCTACAAAATCAGGATACACATGACAGTAAATAGCAACAACAACACCAATGGTATTACTAATAATGTGGAGGCGCAATGGCCTAGTGGTTAGGGCAGCGGACTCGCGGTCGCAGGATCGTGGTTTCGATTCCCAGACCGGGCATTGTGAGTGTTCATTGAGCGAAAACACCTAAAAGCTCCACGAGTATCCGGCAGGGGGTGGTGATCCCTGCTGTACTCTTTCACCACTCTTTCTCCCACTCTTTCTTCTGTTGGCCTGCTCGCTTAGCCAGCGGGGTGGCGTCATTCGAAGGCTAAAACAATGCGAAGCGCATTGTGACCAGCGAT